>NW_009196328.1:0-18991 GCF_000690835.1 Fulmarus glacialis | reverse complement strand
ATAGTATATATATGTATAGTATAGTATACTGTATATGTATAGTGTATGTTCTAAAATGAGAGGTGTTTCCCAAAATAAGCAGTAATAGGGAGGGGAAAAAAAAAGTAAAACACTTTCCTTAATATGTGTAATGGGGCATTTTTGCTGTATTTTTTTCCCCCCATTCCTCTGACTGCAAGGCCTGCCTATGTGCAAGAAGAAACTTCCAGGATTTCTCCTGGAAAAAGCTTTTCCTCAGCACACAGAGTGCTAGTGAAGAGGACTTCAGGCAGCATTAAAGAACTGACTTTGCTTTAGGCCCACCAGCCTTGTTCCAATTGGATTTTTTGGCAAGTCCTGACAGCATTATGGAAGTCCCTAATACCTTCTCTGCACGTACAAACATCATGCATGTATCCATACACCTTACTGGAAACAGAAGCTGCTGGCAAGACTGCCTGGTTTTTCAAGGACCTGCTCCCCACCTCCCAGAAACCTCAGCAAAAGTGATATTGATGCGGTTTCCTTGGAACTTTCACCTTTTGGACAGGTCTCCTCAGCAGCAGTTAATCCCAGGCAGCTTATTTTCCACTGCTGCTTTCCCTAAGAGAAACCGAGTCAATCCATTATTTTCAGTGTAGCTGTTTTGCCCCAAGATGATTCTTGGATGGAAGTCATGTGTGCTGCAGGGCTACCACAGAGCCTTCCCTCCCTCCCTCCCTCCCTCCACACACTTAGTAATTAGCAAAAGTACATTTCCCCAGGTAAGCCTTTGCAAAACAGGTCACACAAATTTGACAGCAGTACGCTTAAGCTGACAGACTCCAGATGCAGTATCAAATTTATTTCCCGCCTCCTCTCTACACAAAAAGTTGTTTAGTAATGGTCAATGGAAAATATATGAATCTGTTCAATAATTAGTTTAGATTAAATTTTAAGACTACAAGCAATAATCTAATTATGTGGAACAAATAATTTTAAAGAATCACAATTTTTCTAATGTACCTTATGACCAACAAATAGGCTTAAGCAGATCTGATAAGCTGAGCTGAGAAAATAAAACTGCTCACTACGTAACTTGAATTGCATGTCCAAATTAAATAAACTCTCTTTAGTCTCTAGCAATTAAAACAAACACAGTATCTTTAGCTGGAGGAAAAGGTTTTCCTTTGACAGCTGGCCATTTAACCAATTCTAATCAACTCTAAAAGAGCACAATTTTCAACAGCAAAGAAACCCAGCCATATCAGTATGCATCTAGTCTGCAGTTTGTACCTGTGAATAATGAACAAAAGGAGTTCATAGACAGCTGTCTATTTTCAGTGGTAGGAAGACTTCTATGCACTTTACTTGTGGACATAAACACCTGTTGTAGCTATAGCAAAATGCAAAAATAGACTTGAAAAAAAAAAACCTTAAATAATGTATTTCATTATTTTCCAATATTTCTGTTATCAAAACTCCCTCCTATGTAATGATGGTTTGACTTTCTAAACACTCAAAGAGAGTGCATTGATTAATCCCAGCAAATCTGTGCATTTGCATGAAACAGCACTGAGTAATTCCTCAGTGCCAGAGGCAACAACTGAACCCAACATCTAATCTGGGTATTGGCTAGAAAAGAGGCAAAGCAATTCATTTCCATAACAAATGGTCCAGCTGGAAGCCAGTGAGTCAATCTAATCCACCACTTTTTACCCTACAGATGTGTACATGACACTGAAATGGTATCAAGACAGCATGTGAAACCTTGTAGCTCAGATGGTTTTTATTGCACCTATGCAAGACCTAATTTTTACATTCACAACTTCTCCATCTTCACAGCCTTAGGAGCGAGTGCCAAATCCAGCAAGCAGCCTGCCGTTACAGAAGCAGAGGAGGCAACAAGCAAGGAAGAACTCTAAACTTGCCATGTCACTGCTCTTCATTACACGGTGGTGGGGCACATCAGAGACATGAGCTGTCTAAGGTCATGCACGACCCTGTCAGAATAAGCCAGTTTCTGTAACAGAGTTTGTATTTTCCTGTTTAGATATTATAATCAAGCAGATTTACAAAGATATCCACTGCCTACAGATGCAGAAAAATCGGATTTACAGAATGCCTAAACAGGTTAGACACGTAACCCCTCCTGAATTTCAATTACACTGCTGCTTAGGCACTTTTCCAATTTCTTTGGAGCCACCTGAGGCACCGAAAGTACAAAGGTACTCATGTCAGGGACTAAACAGAATTGACAAAGCTTTCCTACTTTAGTTTCAGCAAGTATCTAATGTTTCATCCTGCATGGAGAATATCTGAAAAGGGAAGCATGATTTAAATCAAAAGAGAAAGATTCATTACATTCAGAGGTATCACAAAAGCTATTAATTTTCATAATAAACTAAATGTTATTGCTTTCTCTTCTGATCAAATGGCTATATATTGCAAGTAGATTATAAACAAAAGAACACCTATAACTACATAATATTAAAATATATAGACCCAAGAAAGTTGCATTAACTTTTACTAGCTTAATGTTGCAAGAGAATAATTTCATACCTCCCCACGCAACATAAAAATGCCACTACTTGAGGAAACTCCAAATTTCAGTTTACATGCATCACATCTTACCATGAAAGTGTTCTGAACACCATGCAGAACAAAGCAGGTATAGCTTCCCCCTAACTTAATCTTAAAGAGTCCTTGCTTCTTTGTACAGATTATTGGTGTTTGCCTCTCCCTCTCCAAGCACATAACAGGCAGCAAAATGAAGGCAGACAGACAGGCTGGCAGAGCTCCAGCTATACCTCCCAGGTTCATGTGATCTCACAGCTAACAAGGAACCCCAGCCAAACTCTTTCTGAAAAGCAAAAGACTCTCTAGGAAATGGGAGAATAGAAAGGGAAGAATAACAAATGCGTGGCTGGGCTGCTTATTACAACAGAAAACAGGGAAAAAGTAGAAGGAAATGCAACAATGCAGCAAAGGTATTTCAATACACCTAATACACCATTAAAAGTTGCAATGGATCAGTATAAGCCACTGCAGCACACAGTACTTGGAACATCTCCCTAAAATCTTTTCCAATTGGGTTCAGGGAACTTTGAAGAAAATTTAAAAATGCTTTCATGCCTTCACTATAGCTGCAGATGGTACCATATGTTCTTCAACTTTATCTTACGGCCTGGCAAAAAAAAAAAAAAAAAACAAAAAAAAAAACAACAAACCACCCCCAAAAACCCCAAACAACCCCAAAACACAACAAAGAAAAGAAAAAAGATGACTATAAGTTAATAAAGGCTAAGAGTAATTTCAGGCAGCACTGTTTCCTGAAAATGTCTTTTTTTTTTTTTTTTAAAGCTGCATTCTTTCTCTGATACTGTATGAAATACCCACACAGGCAGGAAAGCAAACAGCAGTTGAACTGAAAATTCCTCAAGTGTGGCACCGAATTACAGACATATATATATGCACACATGCATACACACACTCTGAATTTTATTGCTGACATTACTGAAATACCTCTCCACAGCGCATTTTTAGCTGGCAATGCCTTTTTACACTAATGGAGCTTTTCTGCTCCAACTCCTTGAACTGAATTCTGCTAGCTGAACAAGAAGTTATTTTTATATATTCCATATTTGCTGTAATTCCCAGGAAAGAAGGAATTAGAGTGAGATGTTTAATATTAACTTCATTTAAGAGGCTGGTTAACCTGCACAGCTTAAAAGTCTTACGACAAAAATCCTGACAAGACTCCTACTGATTTTAATCAAGCTGGGATTTCATTGCTCCATTACTTGAAGCAGCAGCACAATACAGATGAGGTTTACCATGCAAAGGTTCTCCTTTCCATGTTGTTAGATAGATTATTCCAATTAGCTTTAAACATATCTCATTTTGAGAAGTTAAACTCATAAGAATTTGCCAAATTCCTTCAGTAGAAATTCAGTTTTAATATAAAGCAGCTCTTTTAACTAACAAACACATAAAAACATTGGCACATAAAAACATTGGCTCATAAAAACATGCTGAGACTGATACCAGTCCTACAGGAGCCAGTAAAGGAACAGGCCTGTAAAGACATTTATTTATGAAATTGAGTTCCACTGTAAGCAAATAGCTCTAACACTGAGAAGTGCTAACTGTGCACACATAGTATCTGCTATTTCTTACTTGGACATGCACTTCACATCAATCAAACTACTAGTACGAAACAGAAAGCTCAGCATGGATATACTTAAAAGTTCCCACAGTAAAATCCAGCCAGTCCTTTAGGGACAACCCATTGCCATGAAAGCAGACAAAGAGAAGCGTACAGCAAACCAAATACTTTTCTCTGCCAACAGTTATGGTGATCCCAGTTCTATGTTCATAAAAAAGAAAATAAATCCCAAGTCCCCCCTCCTTGAGCAGATACCACCAGGGACTGCAATAGCTCCCAGCTCTGTGCTGGACCGTGCATCACTAAGTGGCTTGTACATTATAGCTTACGAACTCCTGCCCTAGTTGGCTTGTTTTTAAAGGCAAAAAAGGTCATGGGCTATTTAGCACCTGCATGGACAGGCTGAGAAGTCTATAATGCCATCTTCATTCCACAGAAGACCTACCAACGTTAATCAGATGACAGCACGCTGTTGCCAATCCCATGAAAAAAACAGTCTTGTCGCAGCTGCATATGGAATTCTAACACAGAAGAAAACTCTGACTGCCTCACAAATTTTGGTCTTAACGTGACTTTTTGGTTTTTTTGAGTATGCAAACAACCTCATCAGAAATACTTAGTAGATGTTCATAGCCTCATTTTCTACATATACCTGCTAACTGCATTCATCTAGTTTATAAGTAATCCCTTGAAAAAGGCTTTTCATCACATTGTTACTTGAGGTATGGTATAATGTACACAGCTTTGCAAATTAAAATTAAAATTCTAGTGAGATATTGAGTGTGATAAAGCTTCTCAGAGAATATAAAGCAGCTCCAAGAATCAAGGAACTTTTCAAATATATTGCATAAATGGAGGACTTCTCCCCAAAAATGCACTGGATTAATCCTGGCACTCTTCTAACTACCAATAAAATCAGCTTCTAAGAGATCATTTTAAGTTTCTTATTTTTTAGTTAAGATTTTTAAGAGGTTGTATTGTAGACATCAAGGAATAGAATGGACTTGATCCAAACAGCATTAGCTATTGTTTTTCTGAAAAGTCACTTGCTTTGAAACAGTATAATTATTAGAATAATAAACGCCTACAATGTTTCCTTTGCACATTACTACTGAAATCTTGTATTTATACAGTTGTGACTAGTGGAAGCAAGGGGCTGATGAGTATAACTGAAGTTATACTCTAGGTTCAGCATATAACTGGAGCTACCAGTTTAAGAGACAGAATGTTGTTGTTTTTTTCCAACTCTAATGCAGGTGATGAGCCATCAGTGGTCTTGATAACGTAATTTGACCACACTGTTCCAGACAGTGACGTTGTAGCAGGGATGTAATTCAGTCAAAGCTGTCAGCTTCAGTAATGCTAAAAGTGCCTAAAAGGTGTTTATGTATGGAAAACAATGCAATTTAACATTTTGAGATGATACCAGGCACATTTCTTTCCAAGAGCCCGTGAATGTAACAGATGAGCATGTCAAGTGCCTGTGAGTGCAACAGCTGATGGTGTGTTTTGCAGCACTGTTACAAGTGTTAGAATTGGCACATCACATAGTCACTCATCTGCCTTTTCAGCTGCCTTGTAATTTCTCATGCTAGAATCCTAACAATCATGTAAAATGGTAAAAAGACACCCAATTTTATAATTTAAAAGGGTTTAAAAAATTTTTTCTACTCATGAAGTATGTCTTTTCAGGTAAGTTTGGACCAGGGAGACTTCAGACAGCAGCCACCTGTATCCTTGGATTCCTCAAAACCTGGGCAGAGTCATGATAGTCCCCTTACTTTTGTAAAAGCTTTGACTGCAGCACCCTCATGGCTGTTTGCTACAACATCAGCAATTACAGTTCCCAAGGCGACACACTAGCAAATCTTGAAATCATAAAAGGTTTCCTCTGCTTCCCTATTGCTTTAGCATCACAGCTGGAGGCTAAAAAGCCCTCTGTGAAAAGATTATATTCCAAACAGATCTGAAGAGGATGAAGGAAAAAACAACCAAACAAAGAAAAGAAAAGGTGTCAACCATTTGAAGGGGACCATCTCCAGAGCAGAAAAGCCCCATTCAAAAAAAAAAAAAGTAGTTGTTATGTAAACAGGCCTCCAAGCACAGCACTCTAAAGTCTAACCCCAACCAGGTAGAACAACATAACAGGCACTGAGAAATTACAGAAACAGTGGATTTAATTTTTTTTTTTATTTTTAAAGACTCATTACTGTCTTCCACACCTCCATCCTTTCGCCGCGATCTTTCAATTTTCCAGCCTTTTCTGAAGACAAGAGGGGGAAGGATGTATTACACGCACAATTTGAAACAAGGCAATAGCACACGCAAGTTGGTTGGACGTTATCATGCTTTCATCTCGGCTGTTCTCTGCCTCAAGCTGAATTTTGCATTCTTCTTCGTCTATCACTTTCAAGCTAGGCTTTTAAGCCTTCCAAGATGCAACATGTTCTCAAGCAAAAGTGTATAAACTCACAGACACAATGAAGACCTGACCTTAATTATAACTTCTAGGAAAACACTGCAGTAAAAATATTGCTATTAATATAGTATCAATAGCATAGCAGATGAGTTCGTGGGGCAGGGAGGGAAGAGAGGCATTAAAACTTCAGCAACATATGTTTTAACTAAGAGCAGCAGCAAGATGCTCTCCATTCTACAGTATTATTAGTCTGCATGAGAGACTAAGACCCCTCACATTTGCTTACAGAAGCCAAGAATAGAGAAAAGACTCCAACAATATTACTGGAATTTATTTTTCACAGCAGCATTTATCTTTCTGCCTTTTCCCACCAGAAGACTATAAGGCTTAGCTTCACGTAACAAGGCACTATGGCTTTCTTTACTAACCACAAAAATACTTGCTTCTTTTCCTGAAATAAGAACTTGAACAAGTATTAGAACTAAAGCAAAACAACTGTTCATCCCACAACATATCCAACATACAAATTGCCCATTTTAAATATTCACCATGTTATGCTACTGCAATTCTTTTCAGAGCAGATTCTTTTTAGCAGTCCCTTGATAAAGTCAGAAAATACTAACATGCAGATTGCATCAATTAAAAGCAATAATTTGTTACAAATCAAAGTCCAATAAAATGGCCACAAACACAATTATGCATTCAATCCCTAATGCTAGCACAGTATTAGTTATGACACAGAAAAAGCTTTCATACTGAATTTAGTTTTAGAGTTTAATAACTTTACCAGAAAATTATCTGCAACTGAGTTTCTCGTACCTAGCTCTGGGAAAGCTCCTTTGCCTGTCTACACGCTGTTCTCTTCTTCTAGTTGAAAGAAAACAAACATACATTTTATTGAAAACTACATCCCACTTTTTCCAGGCATAAAGAGTATTATCAGGTGCTTTTCAGTTTTGATTAATGGCTTGCAATTCAGCTGTCAAGCCAGGCATGGATGTAAACCTCAATGAAAAATCTGCTACATCTTGGGCCAGGAAACTCAGTCCAGAACTTCTTTCACTAAAACTCAATTTTCTTTCACATGGACTTCAGTGACAGAAGGACAGCAGCCACAGCTAAAAGGTGAAATTAGCATAGCCAAGTATGTGCAGGTTATTGTAAGCACTCCCATGCCTATGAAGTATGTATATACACATAGTTATACATGTATATACACATAGTATGTATATACACATAGCCCGCCTTCACTATATTCGTTCTAATCTGTGCAGCTTACTAAGCTTCCTTTGTAGATCAACCAGTCAAGTGTTGAATCACTGTTACATCAACAGAGAATACACATGTACCTTAGTCTGAACCTAACACAGCTCCCCTGAATTTCTGGAGAGGAGGAGTAGCAATTTTCCATTTTAAATTCTCCAGATGACTCAAGACAGAACTACCTTTCCTCTGACTTCATACTCCAGGCCCGCCCTCCCAGGACTTGTTTGTTTCTTCTTCCATCACAAAAGCAACGTACTAAAAAAACTTCCTGAAATCTCTTAGACTAGCTCGAAGCACTGAGATGGAATCACGTACTTCTACCTCACCTCCAGCAATGGTTTGTTTCACTCAAAATTTCATTAAGAATAGGCTAGAGACTGCACAAACTCTTTAAGTAGTCTGTTTGACAATCCCCACAATTAGGTCTAAATCTTCTCTGCAGAAATCAAGTTTGCATTTTCTTGTTCTTACTCTATTAGATATGGACAACAAGAAAATTAAAACAAGCAGATGTCCACCTTTCTCTATAATTTACAAAGGTCTCCACTAGAAAGTTAGAGTATGGGTGCTCTCCCTTCTGTTTTCTCTTGTAGTCTAGATACACCCTCCTTATTTCCACCAAAGTCGTATTTTGTAAACCTCTGACCAATCCTGACATCCTCCTCTGGAATTTCTGCAGGGTTTTTTTGTATCTTTCCTTGTTGCCCTTGTATTCTGGCTGAGACCTCACTAGTACACAAATGAAATGATTACTTTAATAACTACTTCCTGTTAAGCCATAGCAGAATATGAATCACTCTGTAGTAGCACCAACATCATTAGCTCATCCAGGCTGAAAGACTGAGCTTTTTTCCTTTTATTACAAAGGAGTCATATCCTGCCTTGTAATTGTATACTAAATGCAAAACTGCATTTTAACGAATTTCACCTTTCCGGTTTTGGATTATCTTTCCAGCATGGAGAGGTTTGCATGAATATGTGTAGATATTTTTTAATTACCTAGGAGGCTTTTTAAAAATTTATTTAACAAAATGAAATGAAGATGTGTTAATAAAGACCAATTGCTATCAGATGCAACTGCTAATCAAATTATAGAATTACAGTCCATCTGCACTAGTACCAAGGCAAAGGTCACATAGTTCATTTATGAATGCAACGGCTTCCTGTATGGGTAAATATAAGATCAGATGGTACAGGAAAAAATGTATTCTTAATCTCTCTAACTATAAACTAGCACTCGCTACAATTTTCTGCTTATGGACCACAGCAACAAAAGCAATGTGATAAGGTGCAGAGGTATTTTGTACTGCTTCTCAGCAGTTTCTCTGGAGTATGATTTTAAAACTGTGGGAAGGTAGGTCAGGTTTCTCTGCGATGACTATTTTTTGCTAATCAATTAATTTATGGAATTATTTTAATTTCTTAGAACAAGCCTCAGTCCTCCTGAGTAAAGGTCTTCACTCTCCACTGGCTGCTACTAAACATTTGTTTTTGTGGTGACATCACCCTCCTCCAAGTGAATACTCAGCTATTCCTTTATTTGGGCTCCCTGCCCTACTCTCATTGCTAGTGATGATACACCATTGCTAAAATTCTTCAAGCCATCAGTCCTCTTCTTAACAGAGTTTGGCAGCCAGCTGGACAATTTTCAAAATACACTATATTTTTCTCACCTGCTCTGCTTTCTGGCACCTCCTGCTTATCTTGCACAAGCTGCATGGTATCTGACACCACAACCTGATGGTTTGTATCTTCTTTCTCTTCATTAGACTGGTTGGCTGTTGTGAAACAGTTGCAGCTTCCAGTTTCTTTGCATGGGATCAACCTCCAATACCAGTAGTCAGACATGAAAATGCTGTAAGTTGATTTCTGAAATTTAAAAACAAACAGAAAATCATTTTCTGCAAGAAGTAAGAAAAAAAACCTAGCTACTTGAAAGAAAAGGCTCAAATAATGTTAAGATTGACAGTTACATACAGATTATAATATCTTCAATTTTATTTAAAGAAAAAATATGCAGTTTATAATAGCCATTTATGGTATCATATGCAGTTCATAAAAGCCATCCATGGTATTGTACCCAAAATAAAAACTTCAAGAGTCCCCTGTAGATTCTCAAAATGCTTATATCGTAGGTCAGGGAGCTGATCACAAAAAACCCCAAACAATATACAAATATCAAGTTACGTATGATCTTAATAACAACGGCATAAAGGCAAAAAATATCAATATCACTCTGTATTTTCAGCAGAAAAAGTCAATATTTATCTTAAAAGTACCCTCTGAAAACCAGTTTAACTAGGTGAAGGAACACCCCAGAACATGGACTGTCAAAAAGTGAAATAATGTCAGAATAAAAAAAAAACCCAAACACAAAACAACAAAAAAACAGAATAAGATATGATTCCTATTATACGGGGGGCTGAAATTACAGTTTGAAATTGTCATAAACAGATTAACTGAAGGAAACCTTGACAGAGGAAACGTGGTGGGAAAAAGAGATGTGCTGGTTTCTGACACACTGCCCAGGTCCTTTGAGGCTGCTCTCTTCCTGAGCAGCAGGAAGGGGCAACGGTTCCCTTAGACTACATAGAGCTAATTACCAGGCTTATTTGTGCTTACAGGTAAGAGAGCGAACACGTTCTTAAACACCTGCAGGTTTCTCAATTTACATATACAAATGCCAGAGAACTACAGTGTTTTTACTTTTTTTACATAAACAAAAACCACCCTCTTCTTAAAATTACAACTAAATCACCATTAACTGTAAAACCTTGAGCTTTCCAAATACTTAGAGTTGCTAAACAGTATTTGGGAATTCTGCAAAGTGCTAGCAAGGTGTCATTTCTTCAGGAAATTACACCACATCCAGAGACAGGTTTGTTCCTGCTCTCCTCCAGAGGGCATGTAGGCAACAAAAAAATATCCCAAACCTCCAAGCACAAGGGACCTGAACAAGCTTCTCCAAGTCTATCTGGAAAACGCCAAGGTCAAGCAGGGGAGATTTACATCTCTCCAAGTAAATTTAAAGGTTTTTGGATAAGCAAGAGAAGCACTATCTCCATTTATCCTACAAGCATCACATTCAAATGTTTCTAGCATCTCTCTGTTTCTAGCTGCTGATCAGCTTCAGTAAAAGCCATCACTCCAGACATGGATATTAACAATGATACATTACATTTAAAGCTTAAAAAAAAAGCTTGCTTGATATAAAAGGGTTATCCGTTTAAAAACGGCCAAAAAAAACCCAGCTCACATTATTTAGTACCAGATCTCCCAGGAATCACCTATGAAGATTAAGTACTTGCTCTGTCACTTACTACATTATTTCTTCAGCAGAAGAGAGGATTTCCAGAAAAAACATTCTTCTTCAAATATTACTGCAAGGTGCATCTTCTTAGCAGGTTAATGATAGTAATTTTGTTTTATTTTAGCCAACATACTGCCAGTTTCCTCAATTCTCCCTTTGCCTGTTCCCGGGCTTTTCAGGCTTTGCAACATTTATCAGAGGACAGATAACGGAGTTAAAAGCAAATTGCTCAACTCTCTCTACAGCTGCCAAACCCGAGAGGTTCAGTGCACACATGCTCCTTGTCACACAGATAGCGGCAAACAGTTACAGCTGTTACAAGCATATGCTGCTTGTAAATAATGGATGTAGTACATAGTACGTACTTTTAAGCTGCATCTACCTCTGCAACCGTCCGACAAGCTGCGTGCAACGGTGGGCACAAGCGTGCACACACAGGTACCCAGGCAGCATGCGCAGAGAGGTCTTATTGAAAGAAACATTTCATACCACCTCAACAAATTTTTTTTTTTAGTTCTGTGGGAGCTGGGGGATTTCTTTCTACTACCCTTATACTTGAGACATTAAATAAATAGATTTTTCTTCTTAAAGCCACTTAGTAAAGTTTAAAGTTTTCCTGTCTAGAACTTCTCCTTTTTACCCCAAGAATGGGGGCAGAGACAGGGAAGTCTCCTCTGAAGGAGACAAAAATCCCAGAAACTTCCAGTAGTTTCTCCCCTGCTCCTGTGCAAGGTGAACTGAAAAGCAGCTGGATCTATGCTTCAATAGTCAGCAAATTACTCTAGGAATAAAATTTTAATTTATTGCCTTTCCTTAAGGAATGGAAACTCCTGAAGATCACCAGAAGAAATTATACCCAAACATGCAGTTAGAGACACACATTTATGACCTTAATCCTACTTGAATTAATTAGTTTTCACTCATCTTCTTTATTTTGATTTTAAGAGCAGTAACATGAACTTACTTTTTAAAGCCAACAGCTCAGGGACTCAGAGGACAAAGTAGTTGGGGACAAAAATATGGGAGGGCTGAGACATAATCACTACATATGTTTTTCATACTTTTATGAAGCGAGGCAGCTCACAGAGACATTCACAAAATTGACTTGACCAAGATTGACTATAAAAAGGAAAAAACACATTAAAAAGGGGGGGGGGGGGGGGAACCCTTATTCTTTTGTCTTAAGAGCTAATGTAAAATGTTCCAAATAGTCACAGCATCCTTGATGGACATATGTCCACTTGGATCACTGCATTGATACTGCAGACGCAAGTAGTTTTCCTTATTATTTCAAGACCTCCAAAGATAAACTAATGCCCTCAATTAGCATAAAACTAGGCTGATGTATCAAGAAAACAAAACAAGAATGAAACCTTTATTCGACATTTGCAAGTCTAAACAACTGCTCCTGTATCTCAATTTTGCATGTTAAAATCAATACTGCTTGTTGGGGTTTGTTTGGTTTTGGGGTTGGGGGGGGGAAGGCAGAGGGGGCATTGTTCTCTGTGGTTTTTTTTTTAAACCAGACATCAAAGTGGGTGAAACACCCAAGGAAAGGCAAGGGCAGAATTTGCATCCATTTGTCTACCTTCAGGTAGACTTCACTGGCCCTGACCAGCCTCAGCTGGGACCTCTACCCACGGGCCCAAGAGCAGCACATAAGTTCGGTCCGAGGCCTTTAGTCCCTGCGTAAGCTATGCCATTGTCATCAGGCCTGTCTGCAGCCCTGTCCCCTGGGCAGGCCTATATCGCAGCCTGCTTTGAGTCCTGGCTCTGGATCCTTTTAGTTCTGACTGAACTCCCTGGAGGGACCAAGTTCATTGCTCGCTGGGTCAGGGACGGCTGGTAGAGTCTGGTACCAGCGGCTAGTTCTGGCCTTCAGCCCCTGCACGCAGTGCCCTGGTTGGTGAGTCTGTGCGGGGGCCACCCTTGGCTCCTGCCTCAACCCCTCTTGTGCAGCAGCCCTGCTCCTGCTGCTCCTTGATACCATTTATTAAATTTATCAAAATATAACTCTAATAGGGGTACAGCAAAGCACACAGGAACACGTGGGACTTGGCAGAGTACATCTGATGAACATGGTAGCTCCTTACCGTTGTATGAAAACAGGCACGGATACGTTACAGCTTTGGCATGTGCTCTAGGTTGGGAAGGAGGAAAGGTCTCCAAGAACACAGCAGGTACAACAGGTCACTCTGCATTCACAGTCCCCGTATAAAAGCTCTGTTCTCCCCCTGTGATGCCAGTCACTTCCAGAGGGGACGTCGGGTAGAGGTCACAACCCTTCCATTTATAACAAACAGTTGCCAGCTATTCTGATATCAATTAGGTACGCTGCGTGCTTCGTCTGCAAGGTCTGACAGCACATTAAATGGATGAGATCTGAGCTTTGAAACTGTAATTACATATGGGGCCAATAATGCATCAATATGCAATATTAAGAAGTAATAGGTAATATTATTATGTAGCACTCCACACCACTTCTTAATTAAGATGCAAACGCTTTCTGAACCATTGCTTATGAAATTTAGACAAAAGAGCAGTTTTTGAAAGCAAGAGTCCTCCTATTTCAATCACTCTGCACACACTTCACTGAATTTACTTCAGTTTCCCACCCAAAATCCCCCTTTAATTCAAGAATAGCACTGCAAAGGAAGTAGTTAATAATTATCTTCAAATGTAACCAGATTACGTAAGGCATGCAGTTATTTCAGAAACTTAAATCCATATTCTGCAACCACTTCACCACAGCAGTGGTCCCTGTTGCTCTGAGTTGATATGCTATTACTGGATCTCTGTTGCTGCCATGCGGTGCAATTTCTTCAGCTATTTCCCTGGTTATTTAGGCAGGGCATTATTTCTAGTCAGGTGTAACATAAACATTTAAATGCATCTCACTTCTAAGACCATTTGTCCGATATTTTCAGATTATCCTGTGAATTACCTCACTCTGCATCTAACCACTGCAGCTTTTTACCATGCTTTCATCATTGCTCCATTTAAGTCACTGGGGGAAAAAAAAATGTATTTATGTGGGGAAAACTGGTCCTAATTTAGCACCTACTAAGATTTCACATCTGCATTTTCCGTAAATATGATGACACTTTATTCCAATGCTCTTAAACCATTTAATACGTTATCCGGCCTGAACAAGCAGGCTTAAACGTAGTAATTCATCAAGCTCAGTACACCCATGGAGATAGAGGTAGTGGAGTCCAGCTGATGATGTAAGAGCTCATCCATGTACCTCGCAGGTCTCTGCAGGAGAATTGACTGAACTGGACACCAATGTCTGTATAGTACTAATTAACGTTTCTTTATTTTAGAATGGATTAAAATACACTGAGTAGTATTTAAACCCGTCAATATTGTTCTGATGAGAACCTTATTTTAAGTGCACGTATGTGGGCTGCAGCATTCTTTCCCATTTTTATGCTTTGCAACACTGGCTAGTCATTCTTCCCATTGCACAATACACCAGGAAAGTGCAAAATACGTAAGACACACATACAGTATAGCCCAGGTTCCTCCCACCTAAATTCAGACATTAAACTGAGAGGTCTAAGTTAAGAACCTACTTGACCCATGAGCCTTCAGCATTCACTGGAGTAAAGGAGGTGCACGTCTCCTGAGGCTCATCGGCCCCTCACATTGACTCGAGAGAGTCCAAGGCAATTGTGGATGAACCTGTTTGTATGACGAAAAGTCCCACTTTTGTATATATTACCAATAGAATGCCACAAAGAATGAGTCATGTAATAAAAACAATAAAGCGTTTTAGGATTTTAGTAAGCCTAATAAACTACTCAAGTTCTGCCTATGGAGATACTGTATTTCTACTCTTTGCCCCTCCCCCAGTCGTTTCACATTTTGTTCAGAAACATGGGGAAAAAGCAGCAGCAACAAAGCCCCAGACATTCTCATCTCTCCCTAGGGCATGTAGAATACTCTTACATGTTTTAAACCAAAATCAATTTAAAGACTAATTTTTTTTTTTCATTTGGAGCTTTAATGTGATCAACATTTAACTTGAGTACTAAGTAGTCCTTCAAGAAAAATGTTCTCATTTTTTATCTAAAAGCCTTCCACAAAGCATTAGAAATCATCAACAAACTTATGTAGGAAATACTAATTTCAAAGAAATTGCAAGACTATTTAGCAAGAGCTAAACTGAGGTCTCTTCAAAGGAAGGAAAAATAAAAAAATCAAATGTGCTTTATAAGAGAAATGCTTTCTTATTTATTCAACTTTTCATCTTATATGGAGCCACTACTCTTTTGAGGAACACTTAAAGGTTTAAATGAAGTCCCTCAGCTGTCTTCCTTCTTCCTTTTGGGGCAGCCATACAAGAAGAGTTTATCTTTTGTTAATTAACCCAGAATCGTGCATCATATTTTAAGTCATCTAACAAAAAGAATAAAAAGGTAAACATACACACATCACAGAGGGTAGCCTAGTTCTCCCAAGACTTGAGCAACCTCCCCTACAGCCTGCCTACACCACTCTGCACGTAGGCCCAGGAACAGCTTCAAGTACTCAGCCAAATTCTCTCTCCCCTTCCAGAGCTAGAGGCCCAGTGCACACCAAGCTGCCCACAGACCGTCAGAGCAGAGCATGAGGGCAAGGGAACAGCTTCTTGCAGGTATGAAATGAGGTATGGACAAAGTCAGAAGTTCTTCCTCCTCCCCCACCAGCTACAAGCATCCTAACCTGAGCTGCATCTCAAGTCCTTCAGAAATATGGATCTTACACATACACTATTTCTACTTTGGATCCACCACAGGGAAAAACAGAGGCCCTCAACTTTAATATGGTATTGGGTTTGTAAAGTGGCTTGCTGTTCGTTTTGTACAAACTTTATGTCTAATGGTGGGTGAAAGATCTTCCCTATTTTCAGTGAATATAACCAAAGAAAATCAGAGTCTGAGGAGTATTAATGTAAATGTGAGAAAAGCACTATATTATAGAATTTTAGTTGCCTAGAGATCATTATCAGCAAAAGCATAATTTTCTTAGTCTTTAAAACTCCCACCAAACCACCTACATTCTTGAAAACTGAGCTTTTGGAATTAGGTATCTAAATTTCTTCTCGTCCTGCCCCCTCATACTGCCCCCACATGCCGAAGTTTTCTTTTGCACTCATTTCTCCTTCCATCCATGAGAAATCAAATAATCATACTGGCCTGAATGTGGTGTCCTCTAAAATGGCATGGAGAGCAGTTTACACCTCTCTAAAACTGTTCACGGTCTGTATCTGTTTCCACTCGGATCACATTTCAGAGATTTTTCTCAAGACGCCAGAGAATGATAAGCTAGGTTTCATTTTTAAATTAAGCCTGAAACACAATAGAAGCTGATAGTGCTATGCAGCATTCTGTGGAGAATGAGGTGGTTATGTGCTTGACCCCTTCTTTTAAGGGGCTGATAAATCTCCCCTTATTCAACTTGTTCTCATGATAAACCCAAACTCCCATCTCACCAGTGCGTTATTCTTGCACACGCAAAGCCGTGACAAACACAAGACACTGCCACCAGCATGAAGACACTATGCAAATACCATTTGTTTAACTCAGAGGTACCTGTGGCCAAGCATGCAAATCCTGACTCCTAGACTAATTCAGTTGAAAGAAGCAAAATGTATGCTACTTTTGAAAGTCACTGAATACACAGCATGTTCTGTTTATTTTTAATTTATTTATCACGGAAACAAGCATTAGAATATTAGCAGTTTCTCTTGAAATCAGAACTTGGAATGTCAAAGACCTTTCCCTAGAGAAAGCTCCTAGGACAGCGTCTTTGTTCAGTGACCACATAACAGGAGCACGTGCTTTCCTCAGATTAGAGGGCACAGGTCTCTGAGAGATCACTTGGGTCACTTCATCCCACCGACTTGCTGACAAACATATAATAGGTGTCCAGTTTCAAAGGGCTCACAGAACATCTACTCCACAAGTCCCTTCTCTTCCTCCTCTCTCCCGACCCCAGCCTGTCGCAGATCAAAAGCATTTTGCAATAACCCATAAAAAAACCTCAAGACTTGTAGCTTCGGCCTTCAGCCTTTTACCACAACACACACAGGGGAAAAAAAAAAAGCATGGCTGAGGCTTCCTAAGGCTCAAGAAGCCTTCCCTACTGCCTGGCTACTGAGATGGAGAGCACTGCCAATGTCCTGTGCCTGCAGAATTTGTTGAACAGAAGTGCAAAGTAAAGGAGACCCTTTAGGAAAGAAGAGGTAAGTTCTCTTCTGATCTATTTGGGATTTAATTTTCTGTTAAGTAATCATGCTGAATACCTCCTAATGAAGTTGTTATAGATTTATCCAGCAGGGTAATTTTGTTAGAAATAGCAATTGACAACAACTTTCATCTTGAAAGGAGCACTGTATTAAAAGTTTCAAGTAGATGTACATTTTAAGATGGTTAAACCTGGTACCTATTTTGATGGTCCTGCAAACCCTCAACAGTTCACACAGGTAGCTGCCTTCAAGACTGATTTTACAGATGTCTTTGTCATTAAAAAAAGCCCTTCCATGCAACTGCTGTAATTACTTTTGTATAGTCCAGTCCTGAATCAGTGAAGCATATGACTTCTGGAAGCAATCTGAAACACAACAATTTCAAAGTTCAAGAGAAAAAAATTGTGTGGTTGCGGCCCAGAGCTTCCTACAGAACAGATAAGGACAGAAAAGAGGGTTGTGTGGTAGCAGCCAGGCCCAAAACACAAGAAATTACATCCAACATCAACAAGCGCCAAAAGAGTGCTCAATGCTCTACCCTACGACTGTGCCTTTATTAGGCATGTGCTCTAGCACCTTCTTGAATTGGGGTCCAAATCAAATTTTTGCCTTTCCCCTCCTTCTTACATGAGAAGATGTGTACTTTTGTTTAGAATGGTATTCTTTATTTTTCAATATGCTAACCAAACTTGCACTGGGTAAGTACATTTAATAAACAGAGACCCTGCTACCGAACATTATTTTGACTGTTCCACTCCCCAAAAGAGAAAGGCTGTATGTGTACTAATAAAGGCCGAAAAGCCTTTGAAGATTGTCATAAAGAGGCAAGCTATAGGAGATCTTTTAGAAAATAAACTTGGTTTCTTTTTATTTGCTTTCTGAGCCTTTATTATTCACATTCTCAGTCATTCTGAAATCATGAAATCAGACTGGCTTTCAAAATGAAATAAAGGGTTTGCAAGAACAAATCTATTGCCAATTCTATCAAGATAAAGTTTTATGTTCTTTTTCGAGGTTTTCAGCTAAAAATATCTTTAAACAAATCTTTCTTTCTGGCTTTTGGATTGCATTAAACACTTAACCCTCCTTTCTTTTGTAGATACAAAAAGAAACAGAAGTAAAAAAAAAAACCAACCAAAAACCAAAGAACAAATCTACAGACAACACAGCTGGCTAATTTATTTTGATAGTCCAGCCCCAGTAAAATACAAAAAGTAAATAAACACGACAAGCGGCAGAAACATCCTATTTTACAGTCCGTGTGATGAACCATTGCAGGTAACACCAGTCAACAAACCCCCACATTTCAAACATCTTCTTCGTAGTAGGGGACCGCTTTGTTTCTCTAATTCCGGGTGGCTTAATTAATCTACTACAAATCCAACAGCACAAGCCCCGCTCGGACCACCACCGCGCAGGGCAGGCTGCGCCGGGGCAGCCCCAGCCACCCCCCCGCCAGGGAGGAGAGGGCATCCCGAGGCGCCCACCACATTTGTTTATTTATTTGTTCATTTTCAGGCAGGTTCCCGTGCTTGCCTTTGTTTCGCTTCCTCCCCTAGCCCGGACCTATCGCCGCCGAAACTGAGGGGGGCAAAAAAGAGAAAGAGACACCCCCCCCTTCCCCCCGACAAAACC
>NW_009196327.1:0-10013 GCF_000690835.1 Fulmarus glacialis | reverse complement strand
TTGCTTACTGTGAGGACAAGACTAAAGCATTAAAATACCATTCTCATCAGGAAGTGTGGATCTTCCTTTAATGCTAAAGTAACAGCAAAGCTGCCCTGTTTGAAAAGTCACTCAATTGGGGTGGAATTCGGTGGAGACAAATCTTCCCATTAAAAAGGAGGAGGAGGAGATGAGGGTGTCTGTGCAATGCTGGAGACTGATCTCAGGAGAATAGATACAGCTGTAGAAAGCACCTATAGACTACAGACTATATGAAAATACACTTCTACCCCAGCTCTGAACACCTAGGTGGGCAGTTAACCTACCTATCTGCCCATCTGCAAGTCCTCTTCCTACCCATTTTGGATGGCATGTGCCATGTCTTTCCTGCAGCAGTGCCATTGTGGGGTGAGAAACTGGAATAACTGGAGGAAGCTAGGGGATGAAGGACAGAAATCAGTAGGAAACCAGGTTTTATTTGTTGTGGAAACTTGTTGTGGAAGTTGGTCTTAGCTGCTCTTCTTTGCATCTTTAAAAGCAGCAGGAAAAACCTATATGATGCTAGGGACGGACTGTGAACCAGGGATTTACATCCTCACTCTTGATGACCTCTTTAAGGTCCTTGAAGCTACCACTGAGGAGATGGATTACAGAGTCTCCATGTCCTACCTGGAGGTGAAGTATCTGTGTGCCCTGGATCCAGGCTCTGTGGGAATTCAGCAACCCCTGGGAGCAGGCGTAATGGGAAGTGGGATGTCCAAGTCTGTCCATCTCTCCCCTTGGGTTGCACAGCTCAAACTTTCTTCCCTTCCACCCCAAAGAAATACAGGATCAACTCAACCCTCTTTGCAGATCTAAGGACCCAATGCTAGTCTCATACCAACCCCTCGTTTCTTACCCTCAGGTCTATGACAAAGTGATCCGTGACCTCCTGAACCCATCCTTGGGATTCTTAAATCTGAGAGAGGACCCCAGAGGCAGCATCCAGATAGCAGGAATTACGGAAGTCTCCACTACAAATGCTCAGAAGGTACCTTGAGCTATGGTCCACAGTGAGGGGAAAGGGAGGGGATTTGTGCTTTTATGCATCAGTGCTTTAAAATTTCTTGACGCTTTCCTATTGCCTGTGCCTTACTCAGTAGCAAGGACCTTCTGTAGTAGGACCTTGGCGGAACTGGATTCATGTGATGAATTGTATGGAAAGGGCTGATCATGGAGCCATGCGAGTGGCAGAAACCAGGCTAAAATCCCCAGCTAACCTCCTGCTAGCTCTGCTTCCCCAGGGTGCATGCTGCTTTCCTGGAAGGACAAGACTGCTTTGATTTGTGTACACGTGTCAACAAACCACATGGAGAGAGAGAAGAAATAACGAAACCCCCTGGAGCTACACTGATGCGCACTTCTACATGTGCCTTGGAAATGAGATAAACAGGCCTCCCAGGAAAACAGCCCCGAACCCAACAAACCCGCGTTTCCAAGGTCACAAGCGAAAGGGGGAGATCTGGGGAAAATCAGCTGCTAGCACGAGCGGGACCAGAGTTTGCCTGTGCCCTGGGTCAGGGGTTCAGTCTGCAGGGAACGCCATGCTATGGCTCAGGCAGAGCTGCACATCTCTGCGTGCTTTTCCGCATCGTTTAGGTCATGCAGCCGTTAACGAAAGGAAGTAAGAAACGCACCCAGGAACCCACTGCTGCCAACAAGACGTCCTCCCGCTCCACGCAGTGCTGCAGGTGACGGTGACACAGAAAAGCCAAAGGAAGGCGATCGGCGAGGAAGTGTGAATTGGAAAGCTTTTCGTGATTGACTTGGGGTCGGAGAAAGCAGCCCAGGTACGGCTGGAGCTCGGCAGCTTTTGGTGAGAGCAGGCTGGATTCCCTGGCCTGCCGTGCAGGGTCTGATGTCCTCATCCCTGGGGAAACCAGCACTGCGTGTTTTTCTGTTGCTTTAGAGCAGTAGTTCGTACCTGAGACAGCCTGAAAATAAAGACAAAGTTTGATGATATTGGTAATATCTTTTTATCAGACCAGCTAGTATAATTGGAAAACTGTAAACCAGCTTTCGGGTGCAGCCTTTTCTCAGGTCTGAAAAAGCAGCAGCGAATTTCACATCTAAAGAGAAGCGAGGTCTGTTAGGCAGGGATCGGCTGTCGGAGAGAAAGCTCTTACCAGTGGAATAGAGGGATGCTGGTGGGTGGAAAATAAGGCAGCTGGCTCCTATGGGAAGGATGAAACGCTGGAACTCAGGGAGGTGATTTGAGGGAGAGAGATTTTTACACACTCAGTATTTCTACTGAGACCAGGGATTCTGGAGTGATGTAGTTAATTTCTGAAATAATCTTTAGAAGATAATTAATAGCTATCTTTTAAAAACCAAGAGGTCAGAGCTGGGTCATGTCCAAGAAACCTAGTCCTACCAGCACCTCTGTGCCTCAGAGTGGGGTTTAACCCTGCACTTTCAGGTTGATTTTGCAGGATGCATTGCTTTGACACCCAAACCTTGACCCCAGAGATGCTGCACATCTTCCCCAGGTGCAGACCCACCGTTCTGAAGCGTGTGCTTTGTCTGTCCGTCCCCCCTCCCTCCCTCCCCTCCCAACAGACTCAGAACCCGGGGCAAGAGGGTGAAGGAAGGAGCCCACATCAACCGCTCACTGCTGGCTTTGGGCAACTGCATCAACGCTTTGAGTGAGAAGGGAGGGAGCCAGGCCCAGTTTGTCAATTTTTGAGACACCAAACTCACGCCTGCTGAAGGTACTGTGCGCTGCGGGTCAGCAAGGAGCTTGGCGTGTCTGTTGCCGGTATCACCGCTCAAATCAGACAGGGCTTGAGAGCTGATCCTTGAATATCTCTGTGCATTGTCTTCATCCAGCTTGGAATGCTCCTCCAGGATCTTGCATGAGCTTTGCAATGCAATCAGGGCTTGACTCGGACAGTCCTGTCTCTATAATAACCAAGTTGTCTTGTCATCTGCATGTTAAGGAAGGACCTCCTACAGAGTTAAGGAAATCCTATAGATTTGGGTCGTATGTCTCTAAGCTCGCAGGTGGTAAGGGACTCTTTTTTTTCTTTTTTAATGAACTTACTGCCTTAGAATGTTTCATCCCTTCTATAAGATTTGGCTGAAATTGGCCAATAAATTTGGATGTTGTTGGGGCAGGAGGAAGAGAGACTAAGAGTGACTATATGCTGTCACAAGTCATCTCTCCCTTAGGAAATCGGAAAGGTTGCAGACAGGTTCCTTGGTACACTGGTTATTTTATGGATCCTTTACAACTTCACTTATGAACCTCACCTCAAGCCTTGGTGCTGAGCTACCACTGTTGCTGCCTGACAGATGTGTTTTCTAGAGGATGGTGCGGAGGAGAAGGGATGGAGAAAAAGACAGGCTTCTGTTGTGAGCAGCATTGGGAAGCTGCCAGTGTATTTGCGGAAACTGCAATTTTCTTGCAAAAATTCTTCTTTTGTAGAAAGTTAATTACTCATTGATTTTGCTGTTGATGGAGAGAGAGCCTAATGAATGGTTCTTTACCAGCACTTCCTTCACTTCTAATTGGGATTCTCCACCAGAATCTCAATGAACCGCAAGGGTGCCCAGCCACGGTGGTTACCACCAAGCAACAAGCCCTTGTCATGTCCATACTAACCACATCAACGTTGCATCCCTCTAGGACTCATTAAGGGGCAACAGCAGAACTGTTAATGACTGCAAGCATCAGCCCAGCCAGTACCTCCTTTGAAGAATCTCGAATGACCTTGATCTATGCCTATCGAGCAAAAAAACATCAAGACACAGGTAAATGAGCAAACAACTCACAAGGAGGTGGGGGTTAGAGATTAAAAGCTCGCAAAGTGGAAATAGAAGATGTGGTGGATGAAGGGAGAACAAACTTCAGGAGGGGGCAGTGCAGGACAGTATAGAAGCTCAGTGTAAGTGATAGAAGAGGAGAAAAGCAGATGAAGGGAACAGTGGAAAGCAAATTGTGCTGGTCGTGGATGAGAAGAGGAATATGAGGGTCAAAACAAGGGAGCAGAATAATGGAAAGGCAGAGGATGATGTGCCTGGTATGGACCTGGATGCAGAATATAAGGAATGATGGTCAGAAGATGGCTATTGGGAGGACAATGTATGGGGAATGTCCCAGTGGGGATGCTGGGCCTGGAAGAGGAACTGAGGGGCTGCAGAAAGGAGTAATAAAATGGAGAGGCTCGTGGAGTGAAGGAAGATGAACAATGATCTACAACAGGGTTTTCACTCTTTGTGGATCTCCCTGTTTTCCCTATGGACACAGGGTCCCTGGCTTTTCTCTGTTAGCTTTTGGGAATTTCCCAGAATTAGGGAAGACCACTAATTTACAGTTTCCCCACGCATGAGGGAAAATTCTTCCTCGTCACAGGATTCAGTGCCCCTCCTGAAAGCATAGCTTTATTTGCAGCCACCGTACCAAGGGAAGACCACTAATTTACAGTTTCCCCATGCATGAGGGAAAATTCTTCCTCTTCACAGGATTCAGTACCCCTCCAACTGAAAGCATAGCTTTGTTTGCAGCCATCGTACCAATAACAGACTGTGGGACAAATGCTCACGTATTCTGGCTCACCAGGTAAAATGTAACCTGCAGAACATCTCCTACCACATTGACCAATACACCAGCATCATCCTGGACCTCCGCAGGGAGACAGAGCATCTGAAGAAGAGGTCTGAAACCCAGGAGAAGGAGAAAAGTGCAGTCAGCTCCAACCTCGGGGATCTGCAAGGTAGAGCCAGAAGCAAGAAGTCTTCTGGGGTATCTGGAGGGAAGGGAGCTGGGAGAGGAGCGGTGTGGATGTGTTGTGGTAGCACTTGGTGGGCCTCCATGCAGACGTAGAGGGGGGAAGCTGGTTCAACAATGCTTGATGAGAAGCAGAGCGGAGAACACACTCTGATGGACAGAGAAGGCAGGCAACGGAAATGAAGTTGTTTTTCTGTGTGAGCCTGTCTCTGATGTGCTGTGTGATGCTGGACATGTTCAACCTTCTCAGCATCTTCCCCAACATTAAAATGTGTTGAATTTCACAAACCTACCCTTGAAAAGAGCTTTGACATCAAGCGGTGGCATTTGCTGTGGGAAGTCCTGACCCTCACAGAGGGGTGACCAACTTTGTAGCCTGCGTCATCGCAGGCTCTGAGGCTGTGTCAGGACAAGGAGCTCTGTTGTATGGTTCATTGTACTTAATTAAAAAAAAATAAAATAGGGAGGGTGCAGGGCGAAGCTTTTAAAACACTGATTGTTCTGCCCTGGGGATTGTTCCTTTTGTCAGTGAATCTGGCAAGGAATGAAATAAAAATAGTCAAGTTCTCTAACAGGCAAGACACGAGGTATTATAGGTCTCTTACCAATACCCAAGGTCATTTCTAGATAACAAGCACAGAAAACGGATACCTTTTTCTTTTTGGTGGCTGGAAAGGTGGAAGAGATGTCCCTGCAATGCAGTATCCTCTTAATACTCACAAAAGCAGTAGCAACAAGACCTATTTATTGCTAATAATACAATCATAGAGATATATCAGAGTTCTTAAGCACATGATTAACTTCAAGAGACTGCAGAATGAAGCAGAGTCCTATAAACAAATGCCTTGTAACACGTGGACTGAGTGGCTTGGTCTCAGAGTAGTTTTGTGGGGACTTGGCAGAAGTTTACCTGGCCTAACGTCAGATCAGAAATGTCTTCTCCTGCAGCAGAGAGGCACCAAGGCTCTGAGGCACTCAGTGGCCAAGTAATGAACACCTTGTGGGCACAGCTGATTGGGGCTTTCCAGGAGCAAATGGAGATGTGCTGCAGCCTGATGGAGCTGGAAAACCCCAACATTGAGCTGCACGTTGATACCTCGTAACAATCACAAAGTGAGTATCTCCATAGCTTTCAGCATGATTTATACATGGACCTCCAAACTCACGATGAGAAATGCCAATATCCCATGGTCCCCCCAACAAAAATGACAAAAGGATGAGATCAAGCGTAAGTTTGAGATTTACCTGTGTGATGAGGAAAAACTTGGGAGGGTGGTGGTCTGCCAAAGGTACCCAGGGGTTTAAGATAGATTAAGTCCATGCGATTCTGCACCTTAGATTAAAGTGCTATATTTGCAACGGGTGATTTCTGCTATTGAGAAACACATCCCTAATCCCTCCTGGTGCTTGTAAGGAGACTGTAGCCTGCACATGGTACTGCACTGCAGTGCAATTGCCTGATGTAGCTCCGTAAGGCAACCAGCTACCTCTACCATCAAGTTTAAGATCAAGACTAAAAGTATAAACAGTAGATACCTCACCTCTATTTAGACCTTATTCTGGACTTGGGTTTGAATGGAAAAACTGATGGCAGCGCAGACTGGGGTTGTTGATCCTTCCATGGTCCAGTCACTCTGTGTTTGTGAAGTGGTTTCCATCCAGATGCACTGCATCTGGGCATGATTTCATTATAACAATATTTCAGGTGAAATTCAATGTCTTCCAAATGTTTGAAAGTGCTTTGAAGGGGAAAAATATAAAAGCTTTGAATGAAAAGCAGATTATGCTGCAATTGCTTTGATTTTTAGCAGAAACCAACAGGTGTTGCTGCAGGGAAGATGACTCCCAGGCTGCGTCTCCCCACCTCTCTAGACTTGCATGGGAAAAAGTCACCTGCAGACATTGCTGCTGTTCCACTGAGTCTGGACACCTTGAAGGAAATTGCTGCCAACACCGAAAGCATCTCCCCCATTGCAGCCAGCCATCGTTCCAGAGCCCAACACAGAGACCTTGGGAACGAAGTCTTCTTAGCCCACTTCTCTGAGGAGGATATGCTTGAGCTAAAGTATGTGGAGACCAATTCCACCCCAGATTGTCAGACGAGAGAGAGTGCACGTATTGGGGGTTTGCTGTTGGAGCCTACAGCTGGGAGCCAGCTGTGCTTCCCAGCCAGGGGAGAGCTGAAGAACAGGAGAGACCAGGAGATGCCTGCTGAGAGGACAGCCAGAAAGAAGAGATCTCGTTCTCTCGAACCAAACTTCCACAGGGCAGGTCCTTTGTGTTTCTTTCAAATGGGAACGGGTTGAGCAGAAGGCATAGACCCAATGGAGCTAGGGTGGTTTATAAATATGGTAAGAGAAACATAGTACAAACTGCATAAGGAAATAAGTTAAATATCTTTATTCTTCTATAATGCCTTTGATCTCCTGCCTAAACAGCAAGCCAAGCCAAAGTCAGGTGTGAAGGGAATCTTTTTGGTACAACGTGGCAACAATCAGAGGTGAAAGACATCACCACTGAGGTTAACTCAACCTGGTGTCTTTCAGACCTCGAAAGGTAAGCATCAGATTCCCGCCTATTCTGGCAAGAGGTGCCTACTGATACTAATTAATTTTTCTTTTTTTTTTTTTTTTTTTACTTAAAAATGGTTAACTTTTGATTTACAATGCTATAATTTATTTTGGCTAGCTATTAGCGACTCATGCATTGCAAAATGTTTTTAAACCGTGCTCTGCTCCCACCGTGTATAATGAAGCTCTCCCTGCCTTTGATAGAGGGGACTCCACTGGAGGTGCTGCCAAAAGACAATGCTCCTGCAAGCACCATCCAGCAGAGCAACGCTGATCGCGTCGAAGGACGGGTCCTACAGAAGCAAGTCAAGGGTGAGTACATGAAATACCAGGTTGTCTGGCCCAGGAGGCACTACTATATTCTTCAGCACTTGCTCTGTTGCAATCTGAACCTAAGGAGCTGTAAATGCAACACAAACAGTCCAGTTGGGAAAGCAGTCACATGGGTAGGGGTTTTACAGCCAAGTTTTAAGCCTTTTTTTTTCTTTTTTTTTTTTGCAACAGATGACATGGGCAATGTTCCAGAATGAGTTACACTCCATCTCCCTTTTAGCCTCTTAGGAAGAGAAAATAACATTTTCAGAGGTGTTCATAATCCTAGTCTAATCCATATATGAAGTACAAAATTTAATCTGAGTTAGCCATGTGACAACATACTGCTTCCACTGAAAGTGCCATCTTGGGATTTTCTTAAGGCAACTATGTGCGGATCCTAGTGCCTTTGCCAAACTCTCCCCTCCACAGCCCGTGGCAATCTGTCTCTTCCCCATTTTGACTGGCAATGAGACTCAAATCGAAGCGTGAGAAACTTGACCAAGTACTTCATCTTCCCTCACTTGCAGGGGCTGCAGATGGTGCCAGCAGCCGGCTAAAGCAGCAGTCAGTCACCCGCTTGGGGAATCAGCCGAAGACTAAACAGAAGTCAGTGGGGGAGCAGGACTCTCTGTGGCCCCAAGGGATTGCAATTTTGAGACTGCTGGAAGTCAGGGAAGCGGTGCAGGGGGAGTGAACCTTAAAATGTATTTTAGCTTCTGTGTTGTGATGCTGAAAAGCAGAGGGAAGGCTAGCAGGGGGAGAGGGACCTTATACCTTGTAGATTACTTTTTCCACATCCCTACTGCAAGTCTTTCCCCTCTGCATTGTGCACTCTAGCTGTTAGCTTCAGTTTAAGACAAATAGGGTGTTAACAGAGTCCAAGAGGAAAACCTCATTTTTCCAGCAGTCTTCTCCTCCCAGAAGATGTCAGCATGGAGCCTGAGCCGCCTTTTTTCCCAGGGCAAAAGCGTGGATGCCACCCAGGCATCCAAAAGGCTCCCTGACTATTAAAACCAAATGTAAATGCCTGAGAAATAGTTTCCCCTTTCTTCCCTGCTGTCCCTGTGTGTTGCTGTGAAGCTGGGAGGTGTAGCGCACGCCTGGAATGCTGTTTGGGTGAGCAGATGCTTGGCTGTGAGAGCAGCTAACTATCTCTCTAAGCTCTTTTCCATCTACAGAGCATTTCAGATCTGACTGCAGCAGGGAGAAGCAGCATGGTGATAGGTGAAGACCCTGCTAAGAGCTAGCCTGGAAGTAAGCCGCGGGAATGTGGTTTTTCTTTTTGGAACAAACATCTCCAGCCACCAGCCTTTTCCATAAGGGGCTTTTTTGAAGTATTTTCCCTGCTTTTTAAATATTCTGCCAATAAATTGGTTCTGGTCATAGAACCATAGAATCATTAAGGTTGGAAAAGACCTCTAAGGTCATCGAGTCCAACCGTCAACCCAACACTACCATGCCCACTAAACCATGTCCCTAAGCGCCTCATCTACACGTCTTTTAAATCCCTCCAGGGATGGTGACTCAACCACTTCCCTGGGCAGCCTGTTCCAAGGCCTGACCACTCTTTCAGTAAAGAAGTTTTTCCTAATGTCCAGTCTAAACCTCCCTTGGCTCAACTTAAGGCTATTTCCTCTCGTCCTATCGCTGGTTACTTGGCAGAAGAGACCAACACCCATCTCATATCACTGAATAAATAATCACTCCATGCCCCAGACAGGAATGGCTTCCCTCCTAGGTCTGCTGAAGTATCGAAGATGCCAATCTCAGGTGTGTTCCTGCATTTTTCAAATGGATGAAGAACCTTTTTTACAGCTGCAGCACTTGCAAAGAATCCTCCTATATGCTCTTTCTGACTTACTGTATGACACCGAGCACGCTGCCTATCCCTCTGGGCCTCTTGCTTTGCTACCTGTCAAGAAGATGAGGGATAGCTCACTCCAGGCATGAGAAAGCTGAAAATACTTGTATTTATAAAATGCTTTTTAAACCCTGGGGCAGGGCAGGAGCTGGAGGGGGATTTCTTATCTCTGTGGCCCCTGAGCCCCCAGTCTGCAGGGAAATGAAATACCTGCATAGGGTTACGGTGTGGCACAAGCCCTCCATGCAACAATGTAACCAATTTAAAAATGAGTCTTAGGTTAAACTTTCCTTGTGTAATTGCTCAAAGAGGGGAGTTGGCAACGCAGCCCCGTTTCAGAGAGCCTTGAGAAGAGATCTCTCAAGCGTTTGCTACCCCTGGTTTTCTACAGCGGCCTCGGTCACGCTCCGGCTGTGGGAAGGAGCGGGGGGCTGCTGTTCCCCGGTGCCAGGGCAGCCCCTCCGCTCCCGGCCTGGCCTACGGGCCTCCCTCGCAGGCCTGGCCGCACAGACAGCGCCCG
>NW_009196326.1:7493-10191 GCF_000690835.1 Fulmarus glacialis | reverse complement strand
GGGGGGGTGGGGGGTTTGTTTGTTTGTTTTGGTTTGTTTGTTTGTTGCTGTTGCTGTACTTTGACCCAGTTTGTGAGAGCAGACTTTGTTAGGGCCGGGATTTTGCATACTGTGCATGTAGAGATTGAGCATCAAGGTTAGCAAGCAATGAGAATGTGTTTCAATTAAAACCAGTCTCTTCTTCCTCAATGCCTCTAAAACTTCAGGAACCAAATTCACCTGAATGTGGGTACAGCTCCTATTAAATGCAATGGAATTTATGCCTTCCCTATGCTAGCATCTGGATGTGGCCAAATATCCTAGAGAAGAGTACTGTTTCAAGTAATACTGAAAGCTGCAGTGCAGTGCCGCCATTTAACGCTCTATCCAAGGCTGAACTTACAGCTTAGCTAAATACACTGTTCTTAATCTCCGAGTCAACGTACTGCAGCAGCAGGGTTTAACTTTCAGATGATCAGATAGGTGTGTAATATTGCATAGGTTTGCTCAAAGGATGTTTGGGTTTTTCTTACTGTGTTTGTTGACCTGGGAGTTTTTATGGTGCAGGTTGCTAATATCTTGCTGAATGGTGTTAAGTATGAGAGCGAGCTGAATGGATCAGGCGAGACCTCTGAGCAACCACTCTCCATGAAACTTCTTTGTTCGACCATCTGCCAGATGCCCAAGGCTCTTCGTAATCTCTGCATCAACCACTTCCTAGGTATTCAGAAAGTGCCATCTTGCTTTCACCTTGAAGTAGTCTACCTTGGGTGAATGTTTTTAAATATTTTATCTATTGCTGCAGTGGCTGCTAACTAGAGAGGTCATGATTTGTTCCATATACACTCACCAATAGGGTACTTTCTGGTATTTAGTTTCTTAGAACACTGAGAAAGAAAAAAAAAAAAAAAACCCACAACAAAACAGTAAAGCCTACACTCCTAGAAATGGAATAACAACGGCCTAAATCAGCACATCCGTTAAATGGAATGTTTACACCGGGATGAGAAATGCCACTGAACCAAGAACTTGAAACTATTGACTTTTTTTTTTTTTTTTTAAAAAATGCTCTGAAACTGGCATTACAGAGCAGAAAGACGAGATTAGTTGTATTTCCCTGCTTACACCTGAGACCAGTGTTCACTTTCTTCACTTTGACAGTGTGTGTGTAGGGGTCCCAGAACAGGCTGTGAGGAGGTGCGGAACGTGACACTGCAGGAGTGCCCAAAACCAGTGCACAGTTACCGTTATTCTTACCAGTGCGTGACTGATTAGGAAGGGCTTGCAAGCAATCCAGTTTACACAAAATTGGATAGAAGTAACAGGTAGTTAATTCCCTTCACTGTCAATGAGTATTAAGAGATTGCCTGCATTAGTGGCCCTGACGCCGGTGTGTGAGTAGGAGTTTTTAACTGTGTCGGAGGCACTCTAGAGGCTGCAACCATGATATAAGAAGCACTCCTTCCAGGTCTATGTGGGAAGACAACAGCAACCTGAAACGACTATGTGATGAGCAACTCTGCGAAACCAAGCGTTGTGTCCTGTCAAAACCTGAAGGCAGCTCAAACTGCTGTAATCTATTTTTCTGTCTTGCTAAACCAGTATTCTGTGGCCTGCAGTCAGCCTCTAGGATTCCACTTAGGAATTCAAAGGATAAAGCTTGGTCTTTAAAACCCCAAATGTCTTTGACAAACATTGTAGCATGATGCATGGGGAACAGCAGTCTTGGATAAATGTGGCTGAACGTTATGCAATACTCACGTTGCACAACCTGTCTTCAGTTGTGGTTTGTAAAATAGCTAATAGCATCCATGTAAGCTTACAAGAGGAAACAGATACTCTGCAATCCTAATAGGTTACTTCTGGCTTCTTTCAGGATGGCTTTCGTTTGAGGGGATGTTACTCTTCTATACCGACTTCATGGGAGAAGTAGTGTTTCAAGGGAATCCGAAAGCGCCTCACAACTCAGATGAGTATCAGAAGTACAACGCTGGGGTCACCATGGGCTGCTGGGGAATGTGCATCTATGCATTCAGTGCTGCTTTCTATTCAGGTACTTAGTACAGCCATCTTGGCCACTGCTGTGAGAAAGATGCACTCGCTCCTTAAGCGGTGTTTCTGCAACAAGTAGTCTGGCATTTATGTTGCACGTAGCCTACCAGATGGCACGAGTGCTGAAGCAGAGTGTTCTTTTTCACTGTATTATCTCTGCTAGTTAGCTTGGCCTGTATCGACAGCAGATGAGGACAGCAGTCCAATGAAAACACATCTCTGTTAGTATATAATTCCTTTCACAAGTGGCATTTTCAATGTATATTGAATCCAGAAATACACGCAGCCACCGTAAGGCACAGCTCTGGTGCAGCAGCACTCAGTGCCCGTATGCCCCAGGCAGAGTGCCCCGGTGTCACACACCACCCCAGCACGTTGTCATGTGTGTTGTGTGTCTGCCCCACTCCCCCCTCCCCACTCCCAACAGTTCCCATTTACCCCTCTGGGACAGAGGGCACTGCCAGGCTTTAGCTCTGCTGTGCCCTCCACACAGGTAGGGCAGTAAGACTGCATAGTGGCAGTGGGATTTGGAAGGGGTCCTTGGCGCTCACGTGCGAGCTACCAGTTACTCAAAGGCGTAACGGTTGCCGCTGAAATGTGGCTGCCTAACGGCTGGGCTGTGGGGCCCGAAGGTGCACCCCTCGGGTCCACTGACTGGCTGGCGGCA
>NW_009196326.1:0-7344 GCF_000690835.1 Fulmarus glacialis | reverse complement strand
GTGCTTTCACTGTGTGCTACCTACGGCATCCTCTTCGCCACGCTCTGCACGCTGCCCTATTCCCTGCTCTGTGACTACTACCAGAGCCGTGAGGTGAGCCCCGGGCCGGGGAGGGGAGGGGGGCTCCCGCGGCGCCCCCTTACGCTGTGTCCCCCACAGTTCGTAGGCTCGCAGGCAGAGGGCACGCGGCGTGGGATGGGCGTTGACATCTCCCTGCTGAGCTGCCAGTACTTCCTGGCACAGATCCTCGTGGCCCTGGCCATGGGGCCGCTGACAGCGGCTGTGGGTAGCGCCAGTGGTGCCATGTACTTCGCCAGCCTGGTGTCCTTCCTGGGCTGTCTCTTCTCCTCCCTCTGCGTCACCTACGAGTCACCACCTGCCGAGGAGCTGCCGCCCGCCGAGGAGCAGCGCCCACTCTTGCCCCGCACGTGGCACGAATAAATGGGAGAAGCCACTCATTGCGTCGCCCTCGGCCTCCCCATCGCGGCACGGTGGGTTTGCGCGTCCCCGGGATGGCAGCAGTGGGCATGGCAAGTGGCAAGAAGGTCTGCGCTGGCTTTGCTGAGCTTTCCCCTGCCTGGGGGAGGGCAAGGAGCGAGTTGTCGGCGCCTGGCACTGCTCATCCTTCCCCTGAGGCGGCAAAGGCCCATCTGTGCCCCCAGGGCCACAGCAACAGGAAGCGGTGGTGTCAGCATGGGGCCATTCCCTCCAGCTGCCCCACAGTGCCGTCATTCCCGGGGGGACAAGCGGTGTTGTCCAGCCTGAGGCAGGGGACCCAGAAGTCTGGTTCCTGAGCAGGGCGACCATGATCTCTTGGGCAGCAGCGAGCTGCAGGGCTGCACGCACCGCTGTGGGCACCGCCACTGCAAGGAGCACTGGGGCCACGGCGCTCCGTCAGCTTTGTGGGCAGAAGATGCCATCTCGGGGCCAGGCAGAGCAGCCCGGTCCTTGGTCGCCGAGGGCAGCGGTGACTCCCATGAGGCCTTGGGGAGTGGCAAGGCCAATCTGCGGGTCCCGGCCTCTGCCCATGGTAGGCCTGGCTCTGGAGGGTGCTTTTCAAAACTTTGGAAAGGCTGAGAGTGACTGGTCTTGCTCAGGTGCCATAAGTACTCTGTCAAGTGCCATGGCCAGGCTCCTGGGTGTGCAGAGGTCCCACCAGCAGAACTGCTCCAAGAAGCCGCTGTGGGGTGAAACTGCAGTGGCCTGGCTCCCAAACCCTGCTCTGTAGGTTCTGGCTGTGATCCACGGTGATGATTGCCAATCCGTGCATATTTCCTTCCACATTAGACTTTTAACTAAGACTACAAGGGCTTGTGATGACTTAGCAGGAGGATGGGCAGTTGTCTGTAACCCAGCTTTGGGGAGAAGGGTCTTTTTGCATCAGCTTCCCTTGGGTAGAAGCTTACTCTCAAAGTTAAGTTGAGAATTTAAGAAAAATCATTTGTGTGAAAGCCTGCAGCACATCATCCTTGTTTTTCATACAGTTGTACCTTGTGACATTTTAAGATCTGCATGGGGATCAGTGATTAAATACTTGTCAGCTAGAGCTGCATCTTCTGTGTCTCATTGAAACTAGTAAAAGGGCTTTGGGTTTCACTGTCTGTGAGAATTCTTAATTGTTCTGATTTTGGAAGGTGGTAAATGTGTGAGATCTTGTAGAAGTTCCAGTTAAGCCCAGGAGTCTTTTAAGTCGTGAGAGCAAAAATGAAAACGTAAATAAAGATAAAACTACTCCTAGGATTCCTGTTGGCCTGCCTCTGTATTTGGGTAGGCAGCCAAGGTTTACCAAGGCTGATGGGCATTTTGGTGTTTACGTGTGCTGTGCATGGCATCCCTGTAGAGGTTATTTTCGCTCACTTGGTCTTTAGGTCCAGAAGAAGGCTTTTCTCTGGAGGGTCACTCCTTTTAAATGAGTTGTACTTTACTGTTCACCTAAGTTTATTCTGATGCTTGATCTATGATGCCAAGATGAAATAACTTGCATAATCTTTAGCTGTTGTGGCTTACTATACTCCAGTGCTGAAAACGTAATGCACAACTTGTAAGAATCTCTTGTTTTTATCATCCACCCTCGAGTATTACTTTTTTTAATTTGAGAAGCAAGTTTCAAGCTACTCAATATTTACTTAAATGGAGGAACACTACTGAAGTTATGAAGTCAAGCACTCGGAGGTAAAGGACTGTCAGATTGATGAGTCTATTAATCTTTCTTTTCTTTGTTTGGGCTTATGTAGTGTCGTATCTGCAGGAGTATCTATGACGTGCCATTTCCTTGATTATGGGACAGCTGTCTCCAAGAGCGTTCAGGATGAAGCTGGAACAAAATAGCATGAGAAACTGTACATTTGGCGCTTCTGATTTCTAACAATCTAAAGACTTGACTGGAAAATTTTTCTTTTCTTGTTGGTATGCTCTGTAATCTTAATTTCTCTTCCTTATCTTATTGAACTTTTGAACTCAAAAATTTTTTTTTTTTGTCCCACTAGCTAATGCGGTACTAGTTCTTAAAATGTTTTCTCCTTTTAAGTTTTATAGCCAGCATTATTGCACTAAATGGATCATGAGCACTTTCCTTTTCTAGGTAGCTGGAGTTGCAGATTATTTTGTTGCAAGTGAGGATCTTCAAAAGATTCATAGAATTGATGAAATCAATGTATTTGGTGGTAATGTTTGTCTCTGCTTCCATCTGTAAATAGTATTACGAAATACGTTTATATAGTTATAAAACTATTGCTATGCCTGTATGCATTACCTGATACTATATATATTACATTTTCTATTTTATGGGATATGGACTTTATTTTGCATATGTATTTATGTAGTGTTTACATTCATAGTACTTTTAAAGTCAACATCAACGTATGTTAATTTGGGGCTTTGAGCAATACTGGTGGTGTCTGGAAAAAAAACCCAGAGCCTGCCACCATGCAGAGTTGCAAATCGCACCAAATCCATAGAAATAACTTTAAAAAGAGGCATTGCTTACTTGCTTATTCTCTTCCTTTGTCATACATTGCGTATTTACAGAAATTACTGTATCTGGTCACTGTTGAACTGTGAGCTGCAAAGTGATGTTTACCTTTTGGAATCCAAACGCTTCAAATATTCTGTCTAAATCTGTGAGCTGCTGTTTAGAAGTAAGATGCATGAGTTTAGGCAGGAAAGTGATTTTGCGTCGTGCTGTAGTTTAGTCTCTTCAGTGGTGCCTAAAGGTTAATTTTGATGAAGTCCTTATCATTAAAGGTTGCTTGATGGCAATTATTTGTGGATGTTCATAAATGTATTTATAACACATGTACAGAAGTAGGGAAAATGAGGAGAGGGACAGAGAAAGCACCTAATCAATTGTCTCATGTTTGTAATTAAGCTAGTTGTAGCCGTTTCAGCGTGTCTGCCATGTCTCTCAAAAAAGACAACCTAACAATTTTGGAACTTCTACTGTATCTTTGAATGAAGAAAATAAGTCTTTTCAAGAATCAAATAAAATAAAATTGCATGACTATATATATAAAAAAAGAAAAGCTGTATTGGGAACTATTTGAAAAGAGTTGTCTATACTATTTTCTACTAACGAATAGTTAGTCAGCTTGTACTCTATAGCAGATGCACTTTATTTTATTAAAAAAAGAATGTCTTTGGGTAAAAGGTGGCTTGCTTAGGCTTAAGTATGTTCTCTTAAGCTTAAGTATGTTCTCCCTCCCTCAGACTGGAAGACAGCCTTAATGAGAGATTTTTAGATGCCATTCCCATAACAACACCCAATGGATTGCATTAAGTACAATAAACATCTTGAGAATTCTATGACTACTGGAGCTGAAAATCCAAGGGAGATCTCCAGCATCCGCTTAATTTATCTAAATTGACATTTTCCATACCTCTGGTTGTTAAGACATAATGATTCATTTAGCCTAGTTTTTCTGCTGGCAAGGTTTTTGTTGATGTTCACTAAGAAAGTGGCTGCAGCAACTTTCCATTGCTGTTGCTCTGCCCTAGGCTGCTGCTTCTGAGGCACGGTCAGTGGAAGGGAAGGTGCTGGTGAAAGTGGGCCTGCATTTAGGGTGGTGAATTTCAGGCTGCAACACCCAAGACAACAGCAAAAGCTGTAGGGCAGCAGCGCCAGGACAGACTAGAGGTCTTTTACTAGAGTCCTTAGTTTTCTTGGTATTGCTGTCCATGCTGTCTCCTAACAGCTTTGAAGGTTCTGGGAAGACAGTGTTCTACACTGTACAAGGAGTTAAAAGCCTTAGCAGCGTGCACGTGCTCTCTCTCATACAGAGAGAGAAGAGAAATGGTAAATGCATGGAATAATGACAATTTTTGTGTATGCAGCTTGCTGCCTCGTGTCCCCGCCCACAGTGATAGCCAAGGAGTTTTACTTCAGATCTGAAAGGCAATGGTATAGTCCAATACCCAAATAGCGCTAATAGTTAACAGTAAACAAAGGGGAGATTGCTTCATCAGCTTGCCGGGTGTATGGAAAACAGAAGTATTCCGGAGCAGGAAGAAAGCAGACAATGAGTAATGTTAATCAGATGAATTCAAATGCGAAATAAGCATGGAGGAGCAGCCTGCAGACTGAGGAGCAGCCTGCAATGGGGATGATGCAGTATTCGCCATGTATATAAGCTGTATGTAAGCTTGTTTGTTTGTTTGTGTTGTTTTTGCTTTTTCTAGGATCCAGCGATAGCTTTCTCGAACAAAGGATAACAAATTTTGTTGCAATAGCAAATGGAACGGCCAACAGAGGAAATCACAGCGTCAGAGCAGAAATGAAGATTTTGGTTTGTGTGAGTACAGTGCTAACCAAGCTTATGAGAGCTACTTAAACAATGAGGAATTTAACAGTATTGCTATCAAAAGCTATGAAGAATAACTATACTAGAGATTCGAGCTTCATCTGTAGCTTTCTTCAAGCCTAAACTATACTAGAGATTCGAGCTTCATCTGTAGCTTTCTTCAAGCCTAGCTTTTGCTGTGCGTCAGCCTGGTGATACTCTACTGTGCTTCTGGCTTATGCTCGCTCCTTGTATGCAGTTATTTTTTTTAGCCCACACAACTTTGGGGGGAAGAGGAGAAGGTGGCAATATAGCTGAATAAGTTTAATAGCTTCTCCCTACCAAGAAAGGAAATTTCTTGCTCCTTTTGCCCTAGCCATTGCTCTAGAGAGAGTATTTAGTGCAGCGTCTACAGTAAAACATACACCCTTGAACCTAGATCCCTATATGTTACATTACTATGTACAGTCCCCTAAAGCAACAGGTCATCATGGCTCCTAAGAAGAGTATCAATTAATCTCTTGAAAGGCAGGTTCGGCCCAAAGCATAAATGGCATTCAGCGCTCATAGCTAACTGCTGCTGGTTTTCTCTAGCAAACTCCAGGAGGCCTCAGCCTTTTTCCAGCACTGCACCTCTCACCATTTGCAAGATACTAGAATTGCTTATTGTAATTTTTTTGCAGCCTTCACCTGCTGACAGCATCACAGCACCTATATGAGAATTATGCTTCATAAGCTCAGTACGCCAATTTTTTTTTTTTTGAAAGCTTGGGCTGTACTGTACTGGTGCACAGTACTCTGTATCTGCACAGAAAAATCCACTGCTTCCATGGCATGCTGGGTTTACTGTGGCCCAGAGGCTGTGCATTGTTGAACAAATTATTTCTTCTTCTGATCCACATGCAACAATTTAGTGAACCCTGAAAAAGTCATTTGTTCAGTCCACAAGAAGAAACAGACCCACCACTTGGCACGGACGACGAAGAGGGAATTAGGTGAGGAGAAACAGAGTTTTCTGTAAGTCCCCTCTGATGCATTGCATGTTGTTTCTCAGTGTAGCAGATGCCTTAGCAGGGGACTTAAGATAATAGGGCAAGAGAAAAGCTGACAGGAGCCACTGCAGAAAGCATGACCTCAGCACTGCTGGCCTCTCAGTACTTCTTTCATTTACCTGGTGTTATTACTGTGTCTTGCAACAGTAGTGTCTGATGCTAATAGTCACTCACCCTGTTGCATTACAGGGCACCCCCACAGCACTTCAGTATTCAAAAGAACATGAAAGCAACCGCTTTACTGCCTTGTGTATGATTGTGGGATCCTTTATTTAATAACAAAGTAGTATTTTTTTTTAATAGGGAAAAAAGCCAGGCCTCCACGAAACTGGCTCAAAAAAAACCTTACAGACCTACCTTCTTGTGTTCGAAGCAGAAAGCTCCAGAAAGGGGAAGCTGTGTGGTACCTTTAGATAACGATAGCAAGAACAGTGCAGATGCAAACCTTTACCTTTGAAGCAAGGACATCTAGAGTGAGCTAGAGAACTTCCTAGAACTTCCTGTACCAGAGTACAGTTACCATTTTATATAAAATGTGACTCCGAACATATCAAATATATGGAAGAAGGGGGAGGTATCAAAAGCAATACCACCTTTTGCAGCCTCATCCACTTCATAGTTTTTTAATCATCCACTCTAATCTTTCATCCGTAAGCAGAAATAAAACCATCCATTCTCAGTATTGTGATTTTGTTAAAAGCAAGCAAGCCCCTTTCTTAGAGTGTTTTGTCTATTCTTCCCCTTTTGGGGCGATTACGCTACAAGCCTTATGGGGATGCAAAACTGAAAACTTGTCTGTGCCTGACCTTTGTAGAGTTGTGCAGGAGTTGCGCCAAAGGAAGCCCCAAAAAGCACGAGGTGTATCTAAGGTAGCAGAGGGACTTCAGTGGGTTTCTTGCTTCTCGGGATAGGGTCAAATATGTGATAAAGTAGTAAGACTTGTATCTCGCTTCATGCAAACCCCACTCCCTCTTTACACGAGACTGAAATCTTTCCCTTTTGCTTGTAAATGAACAAATAGGCCCAGAACCTCCCTGGAGAAACTAAGCAGAAACGCAGCTGCAGTCCCATTTGTATTTGTCTGTGCCAGGCCTCTCCCGGACCACTGGACTGTCCTGTTACAGTAAATCGGAGCCAGGAGTCAAAACACTTGACGAGTGCAGCAGGCAAATGGAGGCTGGCAGTAGTCATGCCATTGCTGCAGAAAGCGATACGCTAGAGCTAATAACGTGTCTAGGAAAAGCCATATATGCCTCCTGGAATGGTTCCGTACCTACATTATAGTAGGAAAACGCCTTTTATATTTGCTGCCCCAAATTTGGCAGCACTAGTAAACTTCAGAGCGGAGTGGGGAGAGAGCAGCACATGCGCAGTGTGGGGTGTGCAAATGAGACTTTAATGCGGTCTGATGCGTGGACGGGGCAGGGTGCATCCTCGGGTTGCGGCGGGCCGGCGCTGTCCCTCGGCCGGGGTGTCTCTCAGGGCGCCTCGCCGGGCCCGGGCGAGCCGTCCGCAGG
>NW_009196325.1:0-15236 GCF_000690835.1 Fulmarus glacialis | reverse complement strand
CTATGATTCTATGATTCTATGATTATCCACGGAACGGCAAATGTATTTTCATTCAGTGGGAGCCTGCCTGTCCTAAGTGTTTTCCACAGGCAAGTTTTTGGCAAGCGAAAGACTTGGCAGCAAGGAAAACAGTGACTGGGCAACACCTTTTAAAATGATGAAAGGAAAGCTTTTATTTAAACTAGCCTGTCATGACCTTGTGCTGACACCTCTAATACTTTTCAGTCACTTCTAAAGAGATTCCTTGAGCAAAACTAAAAGTACTGTGAGATCCTTGTTCTCCCACCGGAACTGAGCAGGGTGATTGTTGTCACTGACACTTCAGTTCAATGGAGACAGCACGTGGTGGCCCTTCAAAGTGGCTAGTCAAATAGATAGACTGAAGTGTTCTTTAAAAATACTAAGGTTTTCATGTTCAGTAGCTAATGCTTTTGGTTGTATTTGCTGGGAAGATTGACTGGTTAGTGTTTGAAAAAAAACCTTGTGAAGTCTTCTAAGTCACATTTCAACAAACCGCATTTTCTAATACTTTTTCACTGATGTGCAGAGAAATGAACTCACCTTTATGGATCTAGTTTTAACATGTAAAATCAATTTAAAGTTACACTTCTGAGTGTAAGTTTATCTGAAAGGTTAGGATTATTTTTTCCAGTTTCAGAACTTCAATGTGACACCCAGTTTGCAGATGATGCTTTTGAAGTACATTCTTTTGAAGGTACAGATGTGCCTCTTTTCCCTTTGTTCTCATTTTATGTCCCTGCCAAGGCCAAGGAATGAGTTCCTGGATCCCCAAGTTTTGCAACAAGGTGAGTAGAGCCTGCTTAGCGGATGACATTTGAGAGCAAAAAAGGTTACTGTCACAAATACTTTAATCCACAGACTTACTTGATTTTTTTTCTGTAACCAGAAAGAAATCTTCAATGGCAGATGGAGCCTTGACCTGCCCGTGAGAGGAGAGCCCACCCGTGTGGCCATGGCAGCGACTCGTGGTACGGCTCTTTGTGCTGCACTCTTCCATGGTAGTGTGGGAAGGGAGAGAGGCACTAAAGCTTTCTTACCTCTTCACAAGCAATCAGTGGCTAATTGATGCAATATGGTTGGGATTGTTATTGGCATCTAAGGGATTGGACATGGAATTCCTGCTAACGTCATTGATGACCTCAGCATATCTTTTTTTTTTTTTTTTTCCTTTTTTGAAATGTAGGTTCCTGCCTGCTGGAGAAATACCACTTTATTTCTGCATTCAGATGAAAAATGTTAGAATAAGTGACTGTGCTCCCTTTAATAGACTTTTTACTTTGCTGCTTGTTTTTGACTGGAAAATACATGCTTTTGCTCTTTGTGTACAGGGAGACGGAGAAAAACTTAATGGAGGCTTGTTCTCCAGAGAGAGCACAAGAGATTATACACTCTCTCACTTTTGCCTAAATGTAATTTTAATGGTAAGGTAAAATGGTACAGCTTAAACATGAAAGCAGAGCGAGTGGATACACGAAAGCACGACACCTTTTATATCGACATTCTTTGCTGACTGCAGCAAGGTGAAATCAAGGTGGAGGCATTGCTTAAATGGGATGCATGAAGCCTAAAGTAGAGCTGATGGACTGAATTTTGCTTTAATTTATACGTAGTGTAGTTCCATTGAAGTCAGCAGGGAGACGGATCAAAGCAGGACTTTGCTGCTAAATAATAGGGTGCTCAAAATTGCTCATGCCATCATTTTTGCAAGCTTGGTTGTAATCCTCAAGTAAAAATTAGAGTTATTGTCTCTAGTACAAAAATAGCATTTTCCATGGAAAATTTTGAAAATGTTGTTTAGGAAAATAAAATTTAAAAAAAGGAAAAAATTAATTTGGGCTTTTGACTTGTTCTTTTGTGTTGGGGGTGCCACACGTTCAGAGGAAAAGGGACGCTGAGTCACCTTCCAACAGCGTTCTTTTAGGAGAGGTGGGGTGGAGGGAGGGAGCAAGATGGGTCATTCTGTTGCTGTTGACCTACTTTCTGTGCTTGGTTCCCCATACCGCTGGGCAATTAAGTAAGCTCTGTGGGAGTCATTGGTAAGGCGGGAATGTGCAGAGAAAGGGCTGGTGTGAAGGAGGCATAGGTGGAACACACCACCCTGCTGGGTCCAGCTGTGAATCGAGGCTGCGGGTCAGTGTCAAGGTGTTCCCCCATTCCCAGTCAGCTGCAGATCCCACTGGATACCCCAGGAGCATGCCTGGCATCCTTGCCTGGCTGTCCATCAAGCAGGGAGAGAGGAGGAGAGTGTTGCCCACCTGAGGCTGGTCCCACTGTAAATCCAGGTGGCATGCCTAAATGGGAGCCCGGAGATTTTCTACCTACCCAGAGGAGTACCCCAAACTATTGCACTTCAAGGCCAAGGGCAGCCCTCAGGACTCGTCGGGAAGAAAGTGGGACATGGGGGGAAAAAAATCTTCAGTGAAACAGCAGAAATAATAATGCTTGTTCAAAATCTTTCCTCCTCACCTATCAATTTGCACAAAGATGATAGGAATTTAATGACTTCAAGATTTGTGCTTTTCTGCCAGATTTCATTAAAATTGGCCAACCGTTTCAAAAGTTATGGGGCAGGGGTTGGAGAAAGACTGACAAAGAGCGAAATAATTGTTTCATGGGGAAAAAAAAGAATAGAAGCCTGGATCCGCTAGGATATATTGTATATGGAGATAACCCGCTCTGAATATATTCAGAGACCAGCTGCTTTCTGAATAGGAACTGATGTAAGAGTCAGACAAGGGGAAACAATCCCAGACTAATGCACCCGCTCACTCATGCTGGGGAGTGTGAGAAATGCAAGGTTTTCTATTATTTCATTTCTTCAACTGGAGGAAAATGGAAAGTCAGGGGAAAATATTAACAGTATTACCAATGCCAATCCCAAACATTCAAGCATCCCAAGTTTGATCCTACAGTAGGAAGAAAGCATTTTTAAAGATGTACGAGAGTAAGAAATCTGAATGTATTGGTATTTTTAGCTTTTATTTGCTCCCAGCAAGGTCTGAAGCCTTCCTGAAATGGAGAAGAGTGACGTTTGCTCCAGCAATGGGATTTGTAAAACCAACATTGAACATTTTTTGTGCTCAGTAAAAAGGAGCTATTGAGGCTGTAAAGGAGGAAAACAACTTTGCAAGAGCCTTTTTCTCCTATTTTAAGAGTAAGGAAGGAGGACGGGTGGCTGAAGCACGGCACTACTGTCACACAGCTGCTGGATCCCGCCGGCTCGTCTGCAGCCCTGTCCAGGCACAGAGAGCAAGGCTGCTCTGTCTGCAGCCTCTTCTGCAGACGTTGCCTCAGGTATCACGAACCTGTCCTTTTTTTATTTTACCCCATGGTCTTTTTTGCTGTGTGTTAATGATCATCACCTGACTGGCTTTGGTAATGTCACACAGCTTGTTTTATAAGAGTAATTCTTAAGAGAACAGCGTCACACTTCAGCGGATTTATTTTGTAGTTAGAAATGTCTTAAAGCTATCTCCATTTGCCACAGGCTCTTTTAACCAGCTGTATGGTATGTTTTACATAAAGACAGTTTTCATTTCTTTCTCATTATACAATGACTTAAAAGGCATATTCTTCACTTTTATCGGTAAGGTGCTGGGAAAATTTTGGGCAATGCCCCTCTCTCCCTTATGTTGTTATGTGGCAGTGGATCAACGAAAGGAAACCTGATCATCCAAAGTACCTGCTTGGTCAGGATTCTCCGAAATGTCTTAGCAGTTCAAACGTCAGGAAAGGCAGGTTTAGAAAAACAAGGAAAGGCTTAGAGAATTAAAATACGAACGGTATGCCAGTAACCCTCTGCTCTCCTCCGCAGCCTAATCTTTACTTGCTCCTCTGTCCTAAAGACTCCTGAGCAAGAACCCGCTCTCCATCTCTCTGTCTTTCGCCACTGCAGTAACACCAGCTAGTGCCAGTGGATGTTTTTGTAGAGGGAAGAAAATGCTTCTGCGTGTGGCAGGGGCAAGGTGTTTTCTGGCCTGCAGAAAACGTGTGTGTCAGGTTCAGAGGCTGGTAGCTGGGGTGCCTCACCTGAGAAACGAGGACAACTCTCCTTGGACCTCAGACTGCTCTGCTGACCCCAGGTGATAGACGCAGTGGGGTGTTTTGCAGTGTTTATCACTGATTACAAAATATTCCAGTCCTGCCAAGGCTGCTGGCATCAAAGTAAATAAATGATCTAAAGTGGTTACGGTTTTCTCAGTCTGAATGTTGCGTGGAGATGGAAATTTATTTCTTTGACTCTCCATAAGTCTGAAATCCTTTCCCAGGACTGTTTGATTTCTCTTGTGAGAAAACAGAGTCTGAAGTTTTCCAGAGTTTTGATTGTATCTACTTCTGTCCATTAATGAAAAAAGCACCAGCTTCCAACTCTCAGTCCACTGAGACAGAATGAATAATTGCCCACATTGGACAAGGATACTTCAGTCTCCTTTTTCTTGCTTTCTAAAGTAAAAAGGAGGGAGACCGTGAAGCTGTGTAGCCATTGAGAGTGCTGAAGGGGAAAGCAGCTTCTCAGGACTGGTGCTATGAAGTCCTGCCTCCAAGTTTATCTCTTAGACTGTCCCACTGTCTGTCTACTCTGCATCCTGGTCTGTGTGTCTCTCCTGGCATGAGCTTGGGAGGTATTTTTTTCAGTTTTGATTACGGAGTGATTGTTAAAATCAGCTTTATTTAAAAACTAATACAAAGATCTCCCTGGCAAGATCTGGACTTTTTTTTTGCTATTTAAAATATCCTTCTGTTCTTGCTTGTTTCAGCCAAATTCGTGATTTACTGTTTGTTGAAAAGAGTCTGAAGAGACATTATCACAAATACGATGTACACACACTCCCCATAAACTAAAATCCTATATATCATAACAGAACTTTCTTTACAAGCCTGCAATAAAATATCTCAAGAGAGGAAGGGAGTCAGGAGAAAGATACATGAACTTGCAGAACTCAATAAACGCTGGTATTAGAGAAAGTTTGTGAAATCAACCACTCCCAAAAAAACATCTATAGCACTAGATTATGCCTCGACTTTTCCTGCTGCAGTTCCATTAATTGTAGTGGTAGTGTACTGCATGTAAATTGGAGTGGGATTTTACATTATATAGAGCAGAGGAGGGAAGGACAGAGTTGCCATATGCCAAATTTCTCACTTTGCCTGGGGGACGGATTAAAATAACTTATTAGACAAGTAGTCCAAACCTCCGGGGCAGGTGAAACTATTTCTAGATTCTCCTGGGATGTATATTATAGATTACTCCTCTGATATTGAAACACTGAGAGTAAGGGGGGGGGGGGCTTCCACATTTGTTTCCTCTGTAGATCTATTCTTGAATTCTCTTCCTGTCACAAAATGGCGAAGAGAGAGTCGTCTGACTAAGTATTTCAAAGATATTTATTTCCTTCCTTCCTTCCTTCTTTCCTTCCTTCCTTCCTTCCTCCTTCCCTTCCTCCCTCCCTCTTTCTCTTCTCTTTCTCTTTCTCTTTCTCTTTCTCTTTCTCTTTCTCTTTCTCTTTCTCTTTCTCTTTCTCTTTCTCTTTCTCTTTCTCTTTCTCTTTCTCTTTCTCTTTCTCTTTCTCTTTCTCTTTCTTTCTCTCCCCCCCCCTTCCCCCCCTCTATCTTTTTTAACTCCAGTTTAACTGCAGTTAGAACTTGCTTTTCACAATTACATTTTATTGAAATACTGCTCTGTGTAATTGCGACGCTATTTGAGATGGCTATTTGCACTAGCATATGAGCAAACTAGGAAAATGTAAATAGTGCATTAAATGAACAGGGATTTTGGATAATTTTAAAATATTAATTTTATGCTTTTTTGGATCCTTTTGCTCATGGGCAGACAAAGGAAACTTAAATTATGGATACTAAAATTATTCCATATACTCGTCTAGGCTTATTCTTCCATTCTTCAAACCAGCTCCCCACAGACACATTTGTATAAACAGAAGCATGCTAATTAAAATTGCCAGGGAGACATGTTCTATTTAAAGTCTCAAAGCACAATTTTACTTTTAGGCTTCATATTGTGATAGCGTAAAAGAGCAAAGTTTCTCTTCAAGGTTTAAATACAATGAAGTGAAAATTTTCGTTAAGTATGTGCTATTTGGCTGCATGCTGCTCTTATCTCCACTAACATGCACCTGATTTCCTTTTCTATCTTGCCTTTGTTCATTGTTAAATCTCCAGTGGTTTTTCATGTTTTTTAAAGGACTTGCAGAACTCATTAAAACTTTGCAATTGTTTGTTTCCTTATACTTTCTCATTTAACCCTCCTTTCACAGTTCCTCAGTTTGACATAAAGTAACAAACTTTAAACAGTTCAGATATAGTACTGTCTATACTGATAGTATTTTTGTGTCTATTTATTATAGACCTATTTATTTCTTCTGCCAACATATAGGCTTAGGTCTGATATATTAATTTTTCAAACAAGGACCATATAGTTCTATTTCTTCTTGTCCATAACAATGGTCATCACTTTTTTCCCCAGGATGACAGTTCCCTTATGGTTTTTCTCTTTATGTCTTCTCCAAGACACCCTGTAAAAGTCTTCCCTTGGGGATACTTGTGTAACTCAATAGCTAAGTGTATTTGAATGTAATTTCTTAGGTCTTCAGAGGAAGTTTTCTCCAGTATTTATATAAAAGGGCACATTCCTGTAGCCTGAATATTTCAGCCAGAAAACTTAAATTTGTTGTTGAGGGAAGTGTTCCTACATTCGCTGTAACAAGACGCAGGTAATCCACAGAGCTCATCCAACCTTCCTCAGCCCAAAATTCACCTCCATGAACCTCAGCATATCTTGTGCAGTGGTGTGTGACTTACACATTTTGGCTAGACTCTCTGAAGTGGGCATAATTTTTAGGCCCTCATCAAAAACACGTATAATAGCCAATTTCGGAATTGTGCGCCACTTGCTGCAAACTGGCAATTCCGAGACAAGCATCAACAGCTTGGGTGATAAGTCCGTTGGCTGGGGGGGCAGGAGGAAGCAAGAGAGCAGATGAATGACTAATACATGCCTATCCAAAATAAATAAATTGCTTAAAAGTCATGAACATAAGTTGGCGGTGGGAGACCTGCAGGTTCAGTACATATGCTTGTGCCTGCAGTATAGAAAAGTTCACTTGGAGCATTATTGCAGCAACATTTTTTTTTCACAAGAATAAGTCGTTTTCTGACAATTTGAGAACTCCTGGTTTTGCTTAACATGTGTGTGTAGCTCATGGCATTGCAATGCCTAGTTCACTTCCCTTTGGATTTGAGATGTGTATTTTAATGTAACTGATACAAACTTGATCCAATTTACTTTATTTGCAGTCTAAAAGCATTTTGCTGAAAGGATTTGTTAGCAGCCTTTACCTCAGTGCACTCCTGATTGAAGCGTGGGGCAAATCTGTTGGTGTTGCTCCAGATTATTGGATGCCAGCCACAACTTTTTGATCCTGTAGTTCCATGATATTCTGGCTTTGGCACTGAAGCTGACTTAAGGAATTTATGGAGTCCCTGCCAATGCAGGTTGCTCGTTCCTACCTCTGCATCACTGTTTTACCTGCCATCACATAACTGTTAGTGGGTCTTTGGTATAGGCCAAATCACTGAACTGGGCGAGGTTAAAAAAGCCTCCCCTCTCTCTGCAGAAAAGAAGCCTTGATCAGTTTATCGATTCAGTTTATGGTATGAATCTGCACAAGGCAAAACTGCATTGTGCTGCAGGCACAGGGGTAGGAACATATGGCTGAGAGGTGGGAGAAAGGGAGGGACACCTTAGGACATGTAGGAGTTTGGCATAGTTCCTGCAGCATGGTTTAATGCAGAGGTTATGTGCTAATGACATGGTACCAGTCCCACACAAGGTCTTTTGGGGCCGTACAAAAGTAGTGTCTCGCCAGAAGTGCTCTAACTTTCTTTGTGTGGCTTTGGCTGTGTGCTAGGAGCTAAGCAAACTCGTATAGCCCCAGTCCTGTGCCCAGTGGCCTCTTGCAATAACCCCTGAGTACATCAGGGTGGATTTTCAGTTTTGTGCAAAACTGAGATTTTGCTTTCAATTCAAACCTGAATGAAAAATACATTTCCAAAATCTGAAAATAGGAGCATGCTGAAATTTATGTTTTAGGGTCTATATTTTTACATGTCTCTAGTAATGCGTGCCATGCATGTCTTGTTGAAATAGACTGTTGTGTTTCAGAAAGAAAACAAAGCAAACATTTCCTTGATTATTTATTCTCTCTTGTCAGTATGGAAAGGAATTAGCAATATAACATTATAATGCCTGATGTCCCTGGTAAAGTAAGAAGAAGTTTTCTCTTGCACTGCTTAGATATAGTCTGCTTTCCTATAAATTTATCCAGAAATTATTAGCTTTGGTGCTTAAGAAGATGTGAGCTCTGGTTTGAAGCTTCGCCTGTGGTTGAGGCATTTATAAGGTCCCCATTCTATGTGGATCCTCTGGTAGCTCATGAGGGGTGACAAGCTGCAGCTTCTCTTAGAGCACAAAGGGGGTCCCCCTCTCCCCTCTCTTGCCCTCTATTCATTGGGAAATGCGGTGCAGTCCAGGCCGTGCGTTTCCTGGTGGCTACGGCCACGCTGGGTGTGTTTGCAGCTCTCTTTCTGGTGTGGTGAGGAGCCTCCATGCTCACCTGAGATGGAGCATTGGTGTGCCCCTGGCTGTGGTCCAGCACTGCCTCCTGTCTCTACCAGCCACTGCATATGGGGCCCTCACACCTCTGCGGGACCCCGTTGATCAGGTGTTCCATCTCACTTGATCAATTGGTGGATGAAAAATTGGACATGAGCTGGCAATGTGCGCTTGTAGCCCAGCTAGCCATGTATCCTGGGCTGCATAAAAAGAAGCATGGCCAGCAGGTCAAGGGAGGTGATTCTCCCCCTCCGCTCTCATGAGACCCCACCTGGAGTACTGTCTCCAGCTCTGGGGTCCCCAGCACAAGAAAGACATAGACCTGTTAGAGAGGTCCAGAGAAGGGCCATGAAAATGGTCAGAGGGCTGGAACACCTCTCCTATGAAAGAAAGGATGAGTGTGTTGGGGTTGTTCAGCCTTGAGAAGAGAAGGCTCTGGGGAGATCTTATTGCGGCTTTTCAATATATAAAGGGGGCTTATAAGAGAGATGGAGAAAGATTTTTTACCAAGGCCTTAGTGACAGGACAAGGGGCAACGATTTTAAACTGAAAGAGGGTAGGTTTAGATTGGACATAAGGAAGAAATTCTTTATGATGCGGGTGGTGAGGCACTGGAACAGGTTCCCCAGAGAAGCTGTGGATGCCCCCTCCCTGGAAGAGTTCAAGGTCAGGCTGGATGGGGCTTTGAGCAATCTGGTCTAGTGGAAGGTACCTCTGCCCATGGCACGGGGGTTGGACTAGATGATCTTTAAAGGTCCCTTCCACCCCAAACCATTCTATGATTCTAAGACTCTATGATAATACGAGCTCATCAGCTGAAGCTGGCAGAACCGGAGACCTGCTGGCTGAGTATGTTTCTTGTTCTGTCAGCTGTTTTCTTCTGCGGATAAAGTAGACAGCTTTGGAGTTTTATGAGTACACGTCTTGGTTTGGCTGGGGAAGCAAGTTAAGAGCAAGGGTGGGATCCGGGCTCTTGCTGAAGTCAGCGGCAAAATCCCCGATGATTTCGGCAGAGCCTGGGTTTCACTGCAAGTGCTTCTTTTTGTCATTCCCGTTGCTACCCTCGGTTTTGTCAGCAGGTGGCAATCTCTACTTTCTGTCCGAACTTCACGGAAGTTCTGTGTGCGCAACCCAAACTCTTCTTTTCGTTAAATGGCTGTTTCTGCTTTGCATCGGGTATGCTGACTGGGAGCTGGGCAAGATCTCATTCCAAATCTCTCTTAACATTTAAACGCTTACTTAGTCATCAAAGTATTTTTAAAAGCAGAACTTAGAAAGCCTATTACTTTACAAGTCATAGTTGTTCCTTTCCCATCCCCAGCTCAATTACAGATGGAAACTCCTACAACACAAAACTGAGCTGTATAAATTGAGTTGTGTGTATCATATCTTTTACTGTGGACCATAGACATTAATTAATATGCCAGTACTCAGACCTCGTAAACTTGCATGTTCTAGCATCCGGACTTAATGTCACTTATTAATATTTCAAATGAATCTTGTAAACAGATGACGGAATGAGGAAAAAACCCCAGGTATTTCCATGCCTGTTGCTAAGTGTTTGCCTCGCTTATTAGGTCCAAGCAATCTAATGTCCTTTCCTTGTGCAACAATTGGCCAATAACATACCCAAGGTCAGCAAGTCCTTGAGCTCTCTGCTGTGTAAGTGCCAGTCTTGCAAAGCAGCTCTACCTAAGGCTATTTCAGTATTGACATCCCCTCTCCCTGCCCCATTCTCTTTTGCATACCAAAATGTACAGCAGTGTATGGTTTCCTATGAAAATGAATGAATACTGAGTTGTTTGCCTAAGCTTTGTGGGAAATTTGTATTTCTCTTTGAATTGAGAAAGGCATCTGTAAGTCTTTTCACAACAGGTATTTTGATGTTAGCCTCGCTGTCTGAGAGACACAAGCAAGCTAAAATACCTTGTTGGTTGCTTGTCTATTGGCAGTGGCAAAGAAAAAATGTGTTTTTCATTGTCTAACTGCCATTTGCTCTGGACTATTGATACCTAGAATCTGCTATTTAAATATGGTCTGTATTCTGACAGCTTGAGGAAATTTGATGAGGATTATTAGGAAATTAAGTTAAGTTACAGCTAAGTTGAACAATTATGGTAAGGGCATGCAGCCCACCAGAACAAATGAACCTGCACACATTCATTATGTCTGTTGGTCGAAAGCAGAGTATGAAACGTTATTTTAGTTCAGTTTAAGAAGCACAGTGATGGTTTTGTGGAGTTTGTGCAGTTACAGTAACAGATAAAGAAAAAAGTGCAGGTCATTACATTTTCAAGCGTAACCTCTCAAAGAGAGTTGCTATTTTTAAGAATCTCATCTGCTTTGTTTGTGACCTGCCTCGTTGCGCCGCTGTGCCCAGGTGTATTTCTGTGCTGCTCATGGTGATACCTGCGCATCCGCTGACAGCTTGGGAAGCGCCGTCCGCTTTCACTGCAGGCGGGCAGCTGGAGGTTTCACGCCGGAGAGGAGTCACCTAGGTTTAGGGTGAAATAAGAGCGTGCTGTTAGCTCCTGACAGCCTGCAGATGCACTGGGCATTGCGTTGCCCTTAAGTCCTCTTAGCTGTGCTGGGAGCTGCCTTGCAATTTCCATATTGTCCCTTAGGTAATTGTTCCAGGTGCTTTGATGCCATGGTGACGACTTCTGTCAAGACAGATAAGTAGGAACCGTTGCTGACTTAAAACCAGTGGGATATTCAGGCCTGGAAAAACTGCTGCTCTGAGGCAGCACTTGAACAACAGATGTTTTAAAATACACATTTTGGCTGGAGATGTTCTGCCGTCTCCGTCCTCAGAGGTTTTCAAGACCCAACTAGATAAACCCCTGAGCAGCCTGGTCTGATCTCACAGCTGACCCAGCTTTGATGAGGAGGTTGGACTGGAGCCCTCTGGAGGTCCCTTCCAGCCTGAGTGGTTGTGATCGTGCACATGAACTGCTGCAATGCCTCGAGGCTTGACCCTGGTCAAGCCCTGTTGTGCCTCTACTAGTCCTGGCCCTAAGAGTTACACCTCTGCAGGTACTATTGATTTCCAAGGTGTGCTTCAAACAGCAGTTAACCTTCAGTAGTTCTGTGAGCTCTTATCTCATATTACGGTTGGGGAAACCATGGAAAAGGTGACCCTGGCTCAAGCCCCAGGGAGGCCTCTGCGGGCGCCGAGATCAGGATTTGGTAATGCAGCTGGAGAAGGAACTGTTTTCCCACCCCAAATTCCTTTCCTGTTTTGTACTAGGGTGAAACCAGGACATTTCAAAGGAAGATAAAGACCTTTTTTTCAGAGCCAAGAATAACCAATAACTAACTGGGAAGGGCACTTATGGGACATATAAGAGACAAGGTTAACATCTCTGGGCCAACGAGGCACACAGATCTTTTGACCTTTAGGTATTCTGGGGTTGTCTAGTCTTTTCCTAATGGTTACCAGAAGTTTTTACAGCTTCTACAAACTTTTTTGGGTTTCTGCCCCCAAAACAATATAGTCCTATTAAAATTTTCCCTTGTTATTAATCTGGCTTTTTGTCAGAACATGCCTTTTATTAAATTCCATAGCCTCATCTAGTTGGGAAATACCAGCTCCTAATCCTAATCAGCTGAAAGCGTTAGACAACATAGTCTCTTTCTTTTGGGAATGGCATTGTTTGAACTGAGTGGCTGTTGTGGGTGGAAATCACAGTTCACTTGAACTAGCAACTCCGGTTATCAGTGAATGAAATCCAGACAGCACAGAGTATAGCAGAGTTTGCATTCAGTTGAATTAACATCCCTTAAACTCGAATCTTGCTCTATTTCTAGTTTGCCTACAGACTTAATGCTGTAATCATTTCCTCTAAAAGTAAAAAGACAGAACATCCCTTTTCTTGTTGGAGCGATTTGCAAAGCAGAACAACTCCAAAACCACTGCCCTTGTCTTTTACAAGTTTTTTTTTCTTTTTTTTTTTTTTATATTTTCCTTTTGAATGTACTCTTTTGTGCAAGAACATTCCCTTCAAAAGTTAAATAAAATAACAATAATCATCCAGACATCTTTCTCCAGCAACTTGTTCATGCAGTTATTCTGTCTAAGTAGTAGATCAGATTTGAAATCTAACTAACTGCAGTGTTTCACTTTTGAGACAGCATCAGGTTCCACAAAGGTGTTTCAGGATGTTGTGAGCTCCAACTAAATGTGCAATAAATGGCCACAGATTTTTCTCTGATATTCAGACCCAAGAAACGCAAAGTAGGGTATAATAAAACAGGCTCACGAAGAATAAATTCTGCTGGACTTCTCTCGTGTCACTCCTTGATAAGAGCAAATATTTGGTATGGTCCCAAAGTTGAAGCTGCTGGAGTAGAGGCTACCTGAGGGAACTAGAAGGCAGAAAACATGGAAACAGTTGTCAGTGCTGGGAAAGGAAGTATCAGAGAGAGAATCAAATATTGTTTATGGGGCTTTTCCTATTTCATACCTTCATTAATGCTTTCTTTGAAACACAGGGGAGCATGCGTGGATGAAAAGCTGGACATGAGCCAGCAATGAGTGCTCATGGCCCAGAAAGCCAACCATATCCTGGGCTGCATCAAGAGAAGGGTGGCCAGCGGGTCGAGGGAGGTGATTCTGCCCCTCTACTCTGCTCTGGTGAGACCCCACCTGGAGCACTGCATCCAGCTCTGGAGCCCTCAGCACAAGAAAGACACGGACCTGTTGGAGCGGGTCCAGAGGAGGGCCACGAAAATGATCAGGGGGATGGAACGCCTCTCCTATGAGGAAAGGCTGAGAGAGCTGGGGTTGTTCATCCTGGAGAAGAGAAGGCTCCAGGGAGACCTTATTGCGGCCTTTCAGTACTTAAAGGGGGCTTATCAGAAAGATGGGGACAGACTTTTTAGCAGGGCCTGCAGCAACAGGACAAGGGGGAATGGTTTTAAACTAAAAGAGGGTAGATTTAGGCTAGATATAAGGAAGAAATTTTTTACAATGAAGGTGGTGAAACACTGGCACAGGTTCCCCAGAGAGGTGGTAGATGCCCCATCCCTGGGAACATTCAAGGTCAGGTTGGACGGGGCTCTGAGCAACCTGATCTAGTTGAAGATGTCCCTGCCCATGGCAGGGGGGGTTGGACTAGATGACCTTTAAAGGTCCCTTCCAACCCAAACTATTCTATGATTCTATGATTCTATGCTGGCTGGTTGGAGTTGGGAGGCACTGTTCATACAGAAAAAGGCTGGGATATAAGATGGAAATGAGGATTGGAGTAAGAGGAGTGGGATGAAATTCAGTAGTTCAAAATGCAATATTACATAATTCTTCTGTACTCAGGGTAGTTATCATGAGGAAATGCCTGAGGAAGAGAAAGATCTAGGCATACTACCTGAACGGATCATGAATCCAGTCTTCTAATGTGATGAATTTGTGAAAAAAACCATATGTGGTGCATCAAAAGAGGTGCTTCCAGTGGAGATAGGGAATCCTCTAGAAGAATTAAAGCCTGGAAGGGAATATGATTGTTCTGTACAGCTACATGTTGTAATACTTCTGTGACTGGTTCAAAACACTGCTGTAGTTTTTCTTTAGAAATGATGCCATTGAGAAGTCGAGCCCCATGTTTTTGCAGAAAGCTTAATAGAGCCAGTTGCCTGTGAAAAGGGAACAGATTTGCTCCATGACTTACTAACTATTCTTTTTCTGGAGCATGTTCAGGAAACTTTGCAAGATGAGCCTTGCAGAGTTTCATGAAAATTTCTGTCCCGCAGGAGAAGAGCAGTTTGGCTAAACATGAGGTTCATTAACTTTTGGGTGACCTTTTCACAGTAGATACATGGCTGTTGCAGAAGCAGGTAATGGAACGCTGATAATTTTGCAAAACCCAGAAAACATTCCATAAATGTGGCTAGAGGCAACAATGCAAAATCTGAAGAAATAGGTTTTCTGCTTCTAACTTATAGTTAAAAAACAAAGCTGAATTCAAAGACAAATCAAATTGTGCAAGATTATGAATATGATTTAAAGAAAACCAGTGTTGTTGGAGGTTTTGTTTTGTTCTTAGCACGGAGACACAGTGTTTTCATTAAATGGATGAATAATAAACGGATTAACCTGTCAGGGAGGAAAAAGGCATACTATGCTCAAATTCTGCAGCTATTTTGGGGAAGGTGACAAATGTGTGAGTGGAGATTAGGCTGTTTTTCTTTTAACCCTTTCTTCCCCCTCCAGAAATTGCCCTGTAACTGCAAGCAGGAAAGGCAAGGCAGGTGCCTGCAGAAGGGTGAGGGTAACTGTGGATGTATATATTTTCTTTTAGTGGGAGCGCTTGGTTGTAAATAGGAGGTGACATATCAAGTAACCTGGAGCACAGGTGTATTGGGTTTGGGTGGCAAGGTTTTGGTAGTGAGGGGATATAGGGGTGGCTTCTGTGAGAAGCTGCTAGAGCCTGGCCCTATGTCCAATAGAGCCAGTGCCAGCCGGCTCCAAGATGGACCCACCGCTGCCCAAGGCGGAGTCCATCAGCGACAGTGGTAGCACCTCTGGGATAACGTATTTAAGAAGGGGGGAAAATACTGTGCATTTTGCAGCCGGAGAGACGAGTGAGAA
>NW_009196324.1:0-889 GCF_000690835.1 Fulmarus glacialis | reverse complement strand
GTCCACCAGACTTCATCTGCAAGCAGCCTTGAGGTCTACAAGAAAATTTGTGTGGGAGATCTCGCTGAGGCCTTGTACTGCCAGAGGTGGGTCCACCAGACTTCATCTGCAAGCAGCCTTGAGGTCTACAAGAAAATTTGTGTGGGAGAATCTATCTAGCTGATAGCTGTATGCCTGGCTGCTGTGACTCCATATTTAACAGTGCGATTTCTTTCATCCTCCCAGAGAAGTGTTCTTGTACTTGTTGAAGGGTGAAGCAGTAAGACAAAATGTAGCAGAGATAGGATAGCTGTTTTCTGTAAGAGTGAAATGTTGACAACTTGCCTAGTAACAAAACTGCCTTGAAAGATGCCTATTGCCATCCGCTCAGCACACAAATTGGGAAGGATGTTTTGTCAGGGAATAGAACAATCTTGCCACTATCTCAGCTGAAGCAAATGACTTTTTAAAGTCAGGTTATTAAGTTCCAGGTTCTTCACCTGCAGAAATTGAGAATCTGGCTTATCCAAACTACTCTCAGTTACGGCCAGTGGAGGCAATGCTTTCTAATGCCCATTCTGCATCATTGCACAGTAAATATCTAATTCTGCAAGGTATTTAGGAATGCGAATGTCTTTAAGATGAATGGAGCAGTGTATTCCCTGGGACTAGTTCTCTTTTAATTGTGGAGTATTGTGGTTAATAAGAACGCTGAGAAACTAGGTCTACTTCTCTTATGAATTCACTGTTTTCCTGTAAATACAGAAATTTCAGGGAAGGCGATTACCTGTCAGGCAACAATGGGCCTGTGACTAAAGTGACTATTCCATTATTGCAGAGCTTGGTAAAGGAGAACTGAAGATCACATGCACCGAAAAGGTGAAAAACAACTCAACTGATCTGTGGGAAG
>NW_009196323.1:5897-19765 GCF_000690835.1 Fulmarus glacialis | reverse complement strand
GCATTAGCGATATCAATTGTGGCATACCATTTGGCTGCCTTTGACTCAAGTTCATATTGGAGTTCTAGCATGTCCGGCACGGCAGCACTCAGTGGCGGGCAGGGTCACGGCACCACTCAGTGGCGGCGTGACTTCTTTCAGGCCACGATAGTCTACTGTTAGTCTCCACTCTCCATTGGCCTTTCGCACTGGCCATATGGGACTGTTAAAGGGTGAGCGAGTCTTGCTGATCACTCCTTGGCTCTCTATCAATGTTTATTATTTGTGTTCTGATAGCATCCAAAATGTGTCTTGCTATGTCCACAGCCCCATAAAGTCAGGGTTGAAGGAATTCTTTCCCATTTTGGCATTGTCTTAGTACCATCAGAATTTCATGCTGAGCCCTTGACTCAAAGCATTTACTTATGCTACAACAGTAGAAGATTTGCCTGTGCTCAGTATGTATAAATAGCCTATCTGGGGTTGACATTTTGTATTGTGAATTTCACTTGTCTAATTTTATTCTAATAATTATTTTATACTCTGACAACATTGTTAAAGCTCCATTGTTTGTGAGGTGTAATGAACGAAGAACTGGAAGTCTGGCAATAAACCTCCATCATCATTAGGATGTAGAGAAACCATCTACCCCCACAACCACATAGGACTAATAATGTGAAAGTTTTTCTTCTTGCATTAATGTAAACAGAAGAAAGGTCTACAAAATTATGTGGCCAGACAAACAAAGGAGAGATTTACTGTGTTTGTTCATGCTGATTTCATTAATTTTTAATGTGCATTTTATAGAAAATATTCCATGAACAATTCCAAACCAGAAAACTACTGTACGAGAAGGATGTTAATAAATGTGATTAGTTAAGTGGGCTTGTATTTAAATAAAAAGTTGACCATGAGAAAATACAGTTTCCTTCTTGTTCTGTCGCCTGGTAGAAAAATGAATTGCACCATTGATATGGTTCACTAATCTAGAAAAAGCAAGCAGATAATGGGAGGTTGGTGTTTAGCAATTTCACCAAAATAAACAGTGAGAAGATAGTCAAGGTGATTTGCAAGGCTAAGTGAATATCCAGAGAAGAACAGAGGATGAGCTTTACTGAAGAGGAGAGCATGAAAGTGCTCGTACCTCAGCACAGCACCAAGCAATCACTTTATTATTTGACCAGATCAAGACTGAGCATTCAGCAGGAAATATCCCAGCTTCTCTTCCTGTGCACACTTTGGATGCTTTGAGCTGAACCAACCTGCCCTAAGACACTGAGGAGAAAAAAATTACTGGGGTACTCATTCTTGTGTCTGTTTTTAACCTTATGAAGCTTCTAATTTACTTGGAGTTTATTTAAGGTTTTCCAAAAATAACATTGTGAAATACCAGTGCAGGATATTTCATTATAGCCCACGTGCATTGAGATAGATTTAATTATGGAAAGGAATAACTAGTTACTAACAGAAACAAACAAAAAAAATTAAACTTTTCATGTATTTTTCCCTTTTTAACAAAGATAAGGCAAAGTCAGTTCGTATTGTCTCCAAACTCCTCCTTTTGTCATGTACTTTGTAACTTCACCATTCTTTTCAGGAGAGATTTTTATAGTGGGATGTCTCTTCCCTCTTTCTTTAGATTTGTCACCCACCAGCTCATCTGTATGGGTTCTTGCTGATGTGGAATATTCTCTGAAATATATGTAGGGCTTTATTTTTAAAGATACTTCTTTATATTTCAAAGCATCTGCACAGCAACGTCTCCAGTTGGACAATCACTCATGGAAGACATATTCTAGAGCTCACTCTTGAAAAAAAAAAGAAAATTGAAACTGAAAATTGAAAACTGAAGTGAGTCTTCTCAAACAAGTTGTACAGCACATGACATTTACGAAGTCTAATAGTAAATTCCATTATTTTTGCTCAACACTCCTCTGGTCAGCCTTTATTTTTAGTGAGGTCAGTAACTATTATATTTGTATTTAGCAAAATGTTGTATTTAATGAAAAATATTGCCATTACTACCTTCAGAGCACCTCTCCTTAAATAATAAAGATGTCATGAAAAGGCAATACTCAGAATAGGCAAGGTTCAATTAAAGAGTGAAGTAACTAAAAAGTGAGAATAAATAGAGGCAGAGGGCACACTAGAAAGAAAAGAAAAAACATTTCTAATATTTGAAATGGGACAAAGAGGTCGGGAAATATAAAAAGCTCTTCTGGATGACTGAATAGATGAGCTTCAGCAGTAGTGTCTATACTGAATTTTGTCTGAGCTGAAATAGCAAGAGGCTACCTACTGCATATACCTGGGCACATGCAATATTCAGATAAAAAATGAGCAAGGTCTCACAACTTGTGGTTGGAGGAATTCAACTGTTATTTTTGTATAGAGACGGGGAAGGGCTGGACACTTTTTGAGATGGATTGAAACATGAATATTTGACCCTGACATTGATAGCTGGCTTCCTGCATGTACGCATGTCTAGTAATGTAGTCTTCTTCAAAGAATTAATTTGTATACAGTTAGAAGAAACTAACCCCAATAGGTAACTGTGAACTGAAATGAAAATAATAACCTGTAAAATCTTAAATATTTGAAAACAGATGAAGAAACATATGAACCTTGCTATTTGGTGAATAATACTTGTGCTTCTGTCAGTAAGCCTTAACCATATGGATGTATCTTTAAGTGGTTAAATTTTCTCTCAGAGTTTAAGGACCCCAAATATGTGTTAATACCTTGCATGATGCCTGTCATTAAGTCCACCCATACACCTGGTGGTATTTAGAGCTAACAAACTATTTTCCCTCTCCCTATTTCCATCATGCATTGCTGTCAAGTCTACTTTCTTGTATCTTAAAAGGAGTTAAAATATACACAATGTACAAGAAATATTGAGGAAAAAGATAGTCCTTAGATAAAATGAGCATTACATGGTGGGTTGGCCCTGACTAGCAGCCAAGCACCCACACAGCCGCTCACTCACTCCCTGCCTTCCAGCGGAACAGGGGAGGATATAGGAAGAAGAAGAGAAAACTCGTGAATTGAAATAAAGATGGGGAAATCACTCAGCAGTTACTGCCATGGGCAAAACAGACTCGACTTGGGGAATTTAATTTAATTTATAACATTTAATTACTGATTCAGGTATTGGAAGACAAAAATGACAAACACTTAAATACTATGGGCTGCAGTCCCTTTGGGGATGCATCTGCTCCAGCACAGAGCACCTCCTGCTCCTCTGGCCTTGTTCCTTTTCTCTAATTTCTGAAATATGTTTTCACCGAGTCACCACAAACTCCTCTGACTGGTTCAGAGGCAGCACCAACTCCACTGTCGGGCTCAGCTGTGTCCTGTGGTGGGTCCATTGCGGAGGTGGCTGGAACTGGCTGTGTCTGACACAGGACAGTCCCTGACCTCCTCCCACAGAAATCGGTCATTAGGGCCCGCCCCAACCTTGCCATTTATACCCACACATTAGCAACATTATTGCAGAACATGAGTTCTGTTGCTATGAAGTCATACTTTTGGAAACCAATTTACCTGCTTGTGAAAAGTGCATGGCAGCAGTTGCCTGACTGACGTTCTCCTCATGAATAAAGTTCAACCTACAGGGCACAACTTACCAGAATGTGATTCCCAGCTGATTTGTTATCTAACAAGGCCCTATGAATTGGCCTTTTAGTCCATGAGGGTCTGAACATGAGCAGAAGAGTTGAGTGTTAATGAAACTGGAGACACAAGGTGCCCTTGTAGAGCCCAAGAGCTGGCTCGACTGCCAGACAGACCTGGTTAGCCTGACTGACAACAGCAGTAGATGGCTTTTGTTCTCCTCTAGTATTAAGACAACGTACAGCAACATTAAATCTGCCATTGATCTGAAGGTTGCAAAGTTCAATGCCTAAGCTGTTGGTGGAGCCTGAAGAGTGTTACTGACAGGAGAAACTGGTATAACCAGTCTCATTAGGGTGAGTATACGCATATTTATACAAATGAACTGCATTTTTGTAACAGTTGTGCTATCAAAACTGCTCTGATACCAGCTCATGAGCAGGTACCCACTAATGCGCTGCAGACACAAAGCACATTCGCTAAAATGAGTTGCAGTGCAAAAACAGACTACAAGACCAATATGTGTTTTTCCAAGAAGCTGAGAGACCAAGTCTCTGCAAGAATAATTAGCAGCTGCAATAATTAGCAGCGTTAGCTCTTTTAGACTACAATCAAATATTCACTCAAGCCTTGAGGACCCACTGAGTCAGTGTAGCTAAGGCAGAGCAGGCTGTGTAATGAGCAGCGCATGGGGAGTTGGATCAGCCGCCTCTTACTCCTGGGCTCAAAAGGATCAGGTGGAGTAATGGTGGGCAGCCTTTTGGTATGGGTTCAGACCAGTGTGTGCCATTGACAGACACCTTTGCTGCTCTGTCCCACAGGTTAATGCAGAAAAGACTAAGAAGCAGGTCCTTGGAAAATTAACTTCAGAGTGCCTAGATTTAGGGAAACTAATTTCATGGAAGTGATGAGAAGGAAACAACTTGCTTCTTTTTTTTTTCTTTTTTCTTTTTTTGTAACTTGGGTTTCTTTCTCGAGTCCCAGCCACTCAATTCGTTGGAGGAGATGAGGTCTCACCCTAACAGCCAGTGGAGCAGCACAGTGCTGCTGAACTCAGAGGCTTCCACGAGCCAAGGGAGACTGGATTGACCTGGGTGCATCACTGCGATGGAGAGCCGAACTGGTCTCTGCACTTCCTTTCCTTTTCTGAAAGATGCTTTTAATACTAAGAGATAAAAAGGAAACTGCAGCCAGCAAGCAGTCCTGTGGTGGCACCAAAAAAAAAAAAAAAAGTGAGTGTGGAATTAAAGGAACATTGTTTGTGAAAGAATCTTCCTTCCAAAGGCTTATTAAAAATAAGGATTGAAAAGTTGAATTCCACCAAAATTTTAAATAGCTGCTACTGGATCTATGTTTAGGCACTTTATTACCTTTCTGTGAAGCTTTAGATCAAGGGATTCTCCACCTAAAAATTCCCCCTCAAAATAAATAAAAAGTCTCCTGTACTTTGCAGAATCAACATAAAGCATTTTAAAAAAGGAGGTGGCATGTTGGTAGATGTTAACATACTTAACTGAAGTTTTTCTTAATAAACACTTTTTTATAGAATGGAAACCCTTAGACAAAGATTAACCAGGAAGACCATGGAACAAAAATTAATAATATTGGTCTAAATAATTTATTGCAGTGAGGGAAAACCTGGCTTAAGTTCAGGTTTAGAGGATCAAATACACCTTTACCTTACCATTGAAAAGAATAAATAGCAAATAACAATACTATGTATTTACTGTATCAGAAAGCAGAATTTGGTCCACACCTCCCCTGCCCGTTAGCTTGTTTTGTCCCTGACACACATTCTTGAGGTGAGATGACTTTATTCCAATTTTGTGACATTTTAGAGTCACTTCATACTTTCTCTGAGCATGAGCTTGGTGGGTGCAAAGCAGAAAAGAATGAGCTCAAAGACCTCTTCTCTGCTGCCAGGCATGAGACTTTACAAAAGACCCCAGACTTGGGAATGTCAGATGCCTGTCTAAATAACTGACAACTACAACAAAGTGAGGGCAAAAGTCATTCCCAACCAGACTATATTTAAAACTGCTAACCTGAGCCGGCTTCATATTCTAGAAAATGTGTCTGAGATTCATCTTAAAAATCCTGCTGTGTGTTTCCAAGTTCAGTCATCAGCTCCAGTACATTGTTAAAGGAGAGGTTTACTGAGCCAGTTACTGCACAAAACTAGCTATAGGGAAAGTTACATTGTCCTGATGAAAACAAAATATCTTATGTTACATAATAGCAAAGCTAACTTAGAAACCATCTGCTGTCACAAAACCTCTAGCTGGGCTCCTGCATTGAAAAGAATTGGTTTCATTTATGATCTGAGGTTGTGCTTTGCTGAGACCCATCAAGAGCTAGAGTAACTGTAGATGTAATGTTAAATTCCAGTCAATGCATGGACAGAAGGAACAAGACCACTGTCCAAAGGGTCTGGTGGTTGTGTGCCAAACCACTGAGTGGGCACCAAGCTCAGGGGCCAAATTCTTCACCGCATGAGTATGCCCTGCTCCTGCCAAAGTCAGTGGGAGCAGCGTGCCTACATTGCAAGGCAGAGAGTTTGACAAAGAAACAAAGATATATTTCTGCAGAGAAATCTTTCTTGTGTTCTTTACGAGTATCATTTGGAGTTTTTTTTATAAGCCTGCAAAGCTGTGGGATATTGAGAAAATAGATATTGGATGAAATCCCGGTTCCACTAAAGTCATTGGGAAAATTCCTATTGACTTCCCCAGGGTCAGCTTCCATTTACAGTATGGTCCCTTGTATATTCTTTCTTGGTGACACCCAAATAAAATGTGCTTTGCTTACAAATCAAAACATGGGGTTTTTTAAGCTGCTAGCTCTTTCAGCTCAGCATGGTAGCTGAAATACAAGCTGTGCTCTTCTCTGCATCTCCTATTATTACCTGTCATAAAAAATCCACAATTAGGGTTTAGCTGGCAATTTCATTGCTGATACATGAAGCAGATGAAAATCCACATTGTTCTTCCAAAACTGTTTTAGCTGTATGTTGCCGATATAACAGCTTTTTGTGGTTGTGTTGGAACAGTAAGCAGATATGTACCTCCATCCGCATTGCCAGATCGGAAGCCCAATGAAACCAGTGGGGTGGACTCCCACCTAGTAGAAAATTAATATACCCCACAACGTTGCTATAATTTAATTTCTACAATCCTGCAGTTGGGTTTACTGCAGCAGCTATTCCAATGTACCTGATCTCTGCAGGAGTTTATTGAATAACTTCAGTGACAGCAGGACCAAGCCTGTAATACTTGACACTAGTACCTGCAGGCACACACAGGAAGAAGCTGGTAGTTTCAAATATTTTTTTCAAACAAATGTGACTTTAAAGAACCCAAAGTAGAAGATAAATATTCATAGATATGAGCTTTTCTACAATACCATAGTAATCTGTTGAGAGATATCTGTTTTACCTCCTGAGGACTGAGAAAAGGAAGTCGAGAGAGGATGAGTAGGGAACAACTTAAGATGTTCAGAGTATGAAGAGGAACTATTTTTCTTTTGCAGATTGACCAGTGGAGCAGGAAATGTCTCGTATCTGACTTAGGAGTTTAAGTCAGGCAATTTCTTTATACATGGAAAACATTAGTTTTCAAGTTGCATGCAGGGCAGACAAACTAGTTGGCCTACGCCTTAATCTCTATAGCTGTTGAAGACGACTAGTACGATAACTTGTGGAGGGTATCAGAAACCTTGCACTTCCTTCTGTGAGAAATGTTCTAACTGGATTTCTGTCCTGTTGGAACAAAGTCAAGTTAAAATGTTTCTTCTTGCCACAAAATGTCAACATCAAGTTAATAGTTGTTATTACATATAGAATAATTTCACATCCATCCACAAAAAATGGAAAACAAAATGACTAAGAGGAAAAAAAGCAAATCTTTCACATTTTTTTGATTAAAAATGTTATTGAAATCGAGTCATTCCCATGTAATTTATATTTTCTTGAAAGAACTGTTCTCTTAAGATTGTTTGACCCTAGCTATTTATAGATATTGTTTGTACTGTTCTTCTTATTTGTTTCTTTTTGCATTACTGCTCAAACAATTTCAAATTGTGATTTAAGCTTATATGGCAACACAAAGGACTGAAGCCAGTAACATCTATTAAAATAGCCTGTGTCAGAGACTGTGCTGTATTTACCTCATCCTAAGGCATTTTTCTGTGATCTCTTTGAATTAATTTAATTTGAAAAATGTTGTTCTGGAGTTAAAGTATACTGAATAATAGCCAGTTGTTTTGGAAACTGAATAACAAGAAATAACTTCAGCCTTTTTTGTCAAGCTACTAATTGTTTTGTTTATTTAAATTAAGAAAACTGTATGCCTACGGACATGTTATGAATTCTCAAGATTATACAGCATTCTCTCCGCCCAGCAGCAAAGATTAAAAAAAAAAATCTGTGATTAATGTTTCTCTTCACATACTTTTGGAAACGGAGAGCAAAAAATTTAAACCAAAAAGCACTCGTTTATTTCCAAAAAAGGAAAGGCTGGTTTAGTGGCTCTTCAGTTAATTGGAGGCCTTTATCCTGCTTGAAACAAGAGTGGAAGTCAGGGACATAGTCTGTCCTCAAGAGCCGGGGTGGTTATCATGAACCATCTCACGAGGAAACCTTAAACAGTTGGGGACCTTCCTTTTAATGAGGATACTCTATTGCTGACAGGCTCTGGGCTGAAGCGTCATCGTGTCTGTCCAAAACCACAGAATATTGTGCCTTGAGCTGGCATCACAGCAAAACCCTACTGATCCAGACCTGGAGTGACAACATTACTGCTTGCTTCTACGTGAACAAACGGCACTGGAGTAGGCACAGTGCTGACATGTAACAAGCCTCTGAGAAGGGCATGCTCTAAGTCAAATCAGACAAAAAGGAAAGCGCAAAGATTATTTCTATCATCTTATGAATGGGAAATGCAGTACAAAAATAAGAGCCTTGTGAGAGGGCTCACATGGTCTCAATGTGCATAAATACCTGAAGGGAGGGTGCAAAGAGGACAGAGCCAGGCTCATTTCAGTGGTGCTCATTGGCAAGACAAGAAGCAATGGGCACAAACTGAAACATAGGAGGCTCTGTCTAACATCAGGAAACACTTTTTTACGGTGACTGAGCACAGGTTGCCCGGGGAGGTTGTGGACTCTCCATCCTTGGAGATGTTCAAAAGATTTTTGGACATGGTCCTGGGCAACCTGCTCTAGGGGGCCCTGCTTCAGCAGGGGGGTTGGACCAGATGACCTCCAGAGATACCTTCCAACCTCAACCATCCTGTCATTTTGTGATTCTGTCTCATCAGCAAATCTGGAAACTGACCCTGCCACTGCTCACCCTCAATCCAATGGCACAGGAAGCCCCTTACTCTGTGCCTCTGAGCTTAAGTTATTTCTGGAATAGTTTATTCACTCATTTTTATGTTATTTTCAGGGAACAACAGGTTCTTACTTAATAGACTCAATGACTTAATGAGAAGCAAATATTCTGATTCTCATATATACTTAGATCTCTTTATGCTGCTCTGGAAATGCAGGGTTTATACATGAGCATGTGATGTAGAAATGACTTACCTTGTCACAGGTTCACAGGTGAAGTGTTTCCTCTCATTTTTACATCTGCTGACGGCACACTAGTTTCACTTGCATATTCCTGATTTATAGTGATATAAGGGAATACAAAGTATAACTGGATGGAGCTTTTTTAATTTAACTTTAAACGTGACTATGAATTTGGCTTAGTAAATTTGTGGCATATTTCACTAGCCTGGCAGGTTTTACTCTGGTGAATGGTTTTGGTTTTTTTTTCCCAAGTTGTGATGCCCTGTTTTCTTTATCAATATTGTATAGCTAGGGCCATATACAAACAGCTTATCTGTCTTTCCACACTAAGAAGATTTCAGAAAAGGCTTTGCTTAGATCCTAAACAAGTAAGAACATCTTTTGGTTGACATATTTAAATTATTTGAATGCTTAACCGGGGCAATCGCATTCTTCTCTGAAAGTGCAAATATTCCTTCTAAATCAGTAACCAGAAGGAGGAACATTAAATAATTTGAAGCAATGCTAAAACATTTTCAAAAGGAAAATACCGTTTGGGGGACTTTTAATTTAGATTAAAAGCTAATTTTTGAGAAAAATATACAGCTCAACTGCATTAAAAATTATTCCTAATACACTTGGGAGAAAAGGCTTATATCAATGTACTAAAAGGGAAACATGCTGAAATGGCTGGCAGGTGATAAAAATAGTTTCCTTTTTTTTTTTTTCATGGTAGTGTTAAAGCAGTCAAAAGATGCAAAGCATAATCAATGACTTCTGTGGGTATGGTTTAAACTGAGAGAGCTTGGAACAACAGTGAGGGAAATCACGCTTTTTCAAGGGACAGGCAGTCCAGTCCAGGCCCAGTGAAATAAGAAATGTAAAAAGCAAATGGGAATGAAGTCTCCTAGAGATGGCTGAGATGGCCTAAGGCAGTGCTCTTCCTCCCCTACCAAAAATCTGATGGAGGCTCTCTCTCTCGCCCAGAGTAGCACAGTCCCAGCTCTGAAGGAAAATGTCAGTCCCATGAAGATAACATGCTCCATTCCATCAGAGGCTGCCATGCTTCAGACGGATTTTAAGGAAGACATGAGAGAGTCTGTGAAGGCTTTTAAAATACACATTTCTTAGATTACTATCATTTTATTTTAAGATGCTTTGATTTTCTCTCTACACACCCACACACACCCACACACACCCCTTCAAAAACAATTATGCAGTAATAAGCAGTTTTTAATGTAGTTTGGTGTAATTATCATATGGAGATATAACACACAATCTCAAAAAATGTATCAGGAACACATGTTGGGGAATAAGCTTTGAATCAGAAACCAAAACACAGCTCTGTGATCACTTTTTCAAGACGGAAAGCGCTAAGCAGAAGTGAAAATACTATTGCAATAGTTAGAAATTATTACAAAATCAGTCTTTACTATTAGCTAGTACTCACTGTTCTGCTAGTTGGGAAGGTATGGGATTTTTTTTGATTGCTCAACTACAGTAATTGCTGCCAGATGGATGCAATTTTAAGATCATTATTTGTAATCCTTCCTGTGCCCTCAGTATTTTATCTTGAAACAATTGCAATTAAGATGTTCCTCAGCAGTTTTTTGCTGAGACACATTCTTTTCTTGCTCACCCAGGTTAAAACGCTCCTAAATTAATCATTGTACATTTTAGCTAAGGAATATAGCTTTGTTGATACACTGTTATTTTTAACATTTACTCAGAAAGAGTCAGAGAGCTGATTAGCAATACAGTATGATAGCACAGCTCATTAAGACTCAGACGCAAACCTAAACGCACTCTTGTTCCACCACGTGCAGGTGGCACTTACCTGGGTAAGCAGAGCCCTCCTGGCAAGAAGCGCGGCAGTAGCTAAGTGAGGGGAGATTGTGATGGTGGGACCTGGTTTCTTTGTCAGATATGTGTGAACCGATCTGACTGAAACCCGTGGGAACCAAATGCACCAAGGGCAACCAGCAGTCCACAGGACTTAAGGTGTGTCTCTAAGGATGGTTGTTTCAGATACACTTGCTTTTCAGAGCTGTAAGGCCAGAATTCTAACTTATAATATTACATCTGTAGCATATATTCATATAAAGCCCAGATGTGATTTTATTAGGTGAAAGAAAGAGCCAGGGTGCCTTTGGCCTCCTCCTGCTGTTAACACTGGCCATTTTTGCATAAGCTCCCTAATCCCATGACAGCAATGTGACTGGACAACCTTCCCAGCCAGACAGCAGGTCTAGCTGCTGCTGCTAAACCATCATCAGTATACAGACTTTATTGACCAAAAATGTATAGACAGATGTAGTAGGATTTTAGTCTACCAATATACCCTGCGTTGTTTCAGCTGTAAAAACTATTTGTAAATGTTGACCAACAAATAGCCATTATAGAGTGATACCCAATTCAACTTACATTTCATTCAGTAGAAAGATTTCTAACAACTAGACAAGGAATTGGATCAGACTTTAATAAAATCATGCATTACAGAAACTAACAATTTGCTGGGTGTAGTCCAAGAAAAACGATGATTTGCAGGCATGTTGACAAATCACTCTTTCAAATCTGTGCCCTCTGAGTTTACCATTTTGGACTCCTTTTTCACTTTCTCCATAGAGTGTGTTTCTTATAAAAATGATTACTACAGTTTGGCGGAGAAAAGGGGTTGATGGAGGCATGTATGGTTGAACGAAAAACTTTTTGTTAACCATTAATTCCTGGTTTTGCCTAACGTTGAAAGAATGGGAATAATTAAAGTTTAGTCGCCAAATACTTTCACTTTTATTTTGAATTTTTAATGTTTTTTTTTTACTCTACCTTGGGTACAAAAGTTTAACAATTGTTTCGCAAAAGTATAATGCAACAAAAGAAAACCCAGTTCCAAATCTCCTCAAGTAAGAGCCCAGATGCCCCATGCTGAAGGATTTTGCTATACACAATGCATCTCATCAGTGGAAAAAATTACTCAGTGGGAGATAGATTCTGATCTAATTAAAAGAACTGGCAGAGGGGAAATAGCCATGCTCCTTATTCATCTGCAAAACTATCCTAACAGGTTTCAGGTTAGGGCTCTTAACAGGGTTCATCCCAGCTGTTCTCTCTTTCATGACTCATCCAAAGAATATGAGCAGGCAAGAGCTGGAGCCTGGACTCTGCCTTTTTTTAGTGTGTCAGATGCCAAAAATGGGAGCAGATACTGGTCCTAAGGTTCCCGAGTGCTACTTTCTGGGTTGGCACTATTCCTAGTTAGTGCAGCAGCATAAATCCCTATCATGCATGTGTTGTACAGTCTGTCAGGCCACTTAACATGGGCAGGTTTGTTCTAGCCCTCGTTCGGGCCGTGCTCCCATTTAGGCAAATGTGAGCTTTGTGAATCTACATGGTGGAGGCTGTAATGACTCTTATTCAGCGAAGCCCTTTAGCGCATATTTAGCTGTACATGTGTTAGGTTCATCCTCATTTGGGAAAGCGTTATTCATAAGGTAAATTTTGAACACACATTTGAGTGCTGTACTGTATGAGGGCTGATATTACTAAGACACCTTCTAACCTTTATTACTTGAATGCACTGCAGGATTCTAAAAAATGATGCAAAATCTATAATGTACTGAGGTTCTAGTTAGACACTCATTTCATGGCATTTTAGGTTTCAGAATGCTTTATTACAGCCTGTACTGTAAGAAAATATTTTGACTGCATTCAGTTTGGAAGGGTTTAATTGAATCTCGATTTAATGGGCTTCTGCAGAATATGAAACTTACCCCACGAAGTGAAGGCCAGAGACTGAAAGATGGCAGAATGTCAGACAGGTTATGTAAGTCATGCAATTCAAAAAGTACTTTAATTTACTATCCTGCAGAGACTGTTTATACATTCTGTTTATATAACAAGACAGTAATGATGTTATCTCACTTTTGCTTTGTTTTGAACATCCAAGGTTAATGTATTAAAACAAAAAAAAGGTGACTAAGTCAGGATTTTCCCTGGGCATTACATCGAATTAATTATTTGGAATAAAGATTTGTGTTCCTCTTTTTATTTCAGATCAGTATGCTTAGTGTTCGTCCCAACCAGCAGAGTAAATTGGTGGAGACTTCTTGCAAGCAGAGACAACATAAATGTCATTTGAAAACTGCTCAGTTTATTGCAGAGGACAAGATGAAAATGAAATGTGTTCAGAAGATGTCAGTGAGATCCTTGCGGCATAGCTGGTGCTAGGAATTCTATCCGGTAACTTTTGTACGCTCACACCTAGTATGGTAGTCCATTACTTAAAGTGCAATAGCTTCAAGAGAGGCAGGTTTCAGAAATGGTCTGAACAAAATGCTCACTGTCTCAGTGGATTTAATGATTCCTGAGTAGAGTATAAGAAAGCATTGCATTGCAATGGTTTTTTTTAATTTGTAGAGCTGTAGAGAGAGAACCTTTCTTTCTAAAGTAGATCCAGAGGTGGTGTGAAAATCCTCCTCTCCTGTCCTGATTTTTTCAGAGCACCCTCTCCTACTAAGAAACCTTAAGAGATGCTAGGGTGTGGATTGTAACATACACACGTCAGACAGAAAGAAACTCTCTCTTCAACAAGGACTCACTCCTTCAGTATAAGATGCTGTTCCTGCCTCAGTTTCTCATAAACAACTCACATAATAGTTTAAGTCATCAGGTTGCTGGGGGGAGCAGATTATTTGGTCAGACATAAGTCAGATGAAACAGGGACT
>NW_009196323.1:0-5886 GCF_000690835.1 Fulmarus glacialis | reverse complement strand
TCTGTCCCTGCTGATGCACAGGTTAGAGTGCGCAAGGCAGTCTTTTGCCCCAACACTTTTTAACTCACAGCCCCTTGGCATCAAAATGAAAAGTCCTCAGCAAGGATTTTCTGAATTTTCTATCCCACACTATTTCTTCTTTTCCCTTCTTGTGGAAAGAATGGCATTGTGTGATCCTTCTCTTCCCCTCACATATTCAAAATATTCGTGTGTAAGGGCTTGGGTTTGTAGCAAGTCCATGCACACTTGCAAGGATAAGCAAGAGACAAGAAGACCCTGCATCACTTTCCAAACACCCTCACTTGCCATTCCCTTCATGCCCTACTGAACTGTCCCATCTTCTCTCTCACAGCCCCAGCCCACCAACGTAACCACTGATTCCTCCTAAACTCCTTTACCCCCATAAGCACTGCTGACACTTCCCAGCCCTGTCAGTCCTCAGCAGTCCCTCCCTGGTCTCCTCCTCACCCTTTTCCAACAAGCTATGCTGTCATCATCACAAAATTGCATTTGCTGTCCCCAAAATTAGGACAAAAATTAGTCCCTAATTAGGGCAGAAAAATGTAACACTTGTCTACATTGTTAAAAAGACTAGTATTGGCTTTGTTTTCTTTCCTCATGGAAACAAACACAACAGGTTCCATTAAAATATTCTCCCCCTCTGGCTTTCAGTATAAAACAACAGCTTAGCTCAGAATTATAAGTTGCTGGCCTCTAGTCTTGTCAGTCCCCAGCCCTCTTTGCTTCTGCCCCCCAAAAGCAGATAGCTGCAAGCCTTTCTTCTCCATGGTAGGGAGAACTTTTTCTTCATTCTTCTTTAATCCTGAATCCCGTGGAAATCCCATGTCAAGAGATTTTTCCTTACATCTAGATCTTACTCAGCAGGGTACAATCCTAGACAGATACCATCTCCAGAAAACCTTCCTTTAACAGCTTAAATTACTTCCTCCTACTAAGCAGGGAGAGCTCCTTCTCAAAGGAAACTGTGCTGACAGGCCATCACTGGCCCAAACCATTTTGGAAAGTGTGTACAGTTGAACTCTTCTATGTGCCTAGTAAAGAGCCTGTCCATCCTGTGAAAGAAGGTAAATACTTCAATGGTCATCTGACAAATACATGATTACTTCATACACACAGTGTTTGACCATACAGTACAAAACAGTTCCTAGAGCAACCAGTTCTCCATTCTGCCCCAGATTCCCCAGTGGGTGACATCTCCTTTTAGTGAATCAGAGGTGATGGGTCTACAAAACTCATCCTCTGGGTTACTGAATGTCATTTCATCTGATTTATATTCCCCAGATCTCTGTGACAGCCTGTTTAGCACAGCGTTACTGCACCAAGAAATGCACAGGAACTGTTTTACAAGTATTAAATTCATGTTAGTAACAGAGGAGTACTTGTTTTAATTAGGCATTTCAGTGCTGTACATTATACTCATGAATAGAGATGCTGGGCAAACATGGGTCTGCAGATGTGTCCAAGGGTCTTCACTGGCAGGGAATTACCTGCTGCGGAGCCAGGGAATCGCAGTTCCTGGGAAAACTTAGTCTTTGCTGATGATCATCCTTTCTTGCAGTTTCCACAGAAACCATGTTAATGTAGAAAGTGTGTTTAACAGGTCATTGACGTTGGATGAAAGAGACCTTCTCGGTTCAGCCACAGACTTTATGTACAATGTTAGGCAAGTCACTTTAAAGATCCTGTGACTCATATTCTTGTATATAACACGGGGGTAAGTAATTTCACATGCACTCTTAATTAATGTTTTGATGAGTAGCGGGAGACTTAGAATTTGTGCACGGATTTCTGATCTCTTCTACTGAAGAAGAACCTTCTCCCATCTAATCAAGCTAGTAAAAGATGCCTTCAGGGGAACAGACTTTCTTACAGTTGTAGACAGAGGGTGTAGCTGAGAACAAATCCAAGAAAAAGTTATTTATACCCACTTTTAACTTGGGCTACATAGAGTCCATCCAATTTTCATTACCCAACCAAAACCTGAAAACATGTGAAATTTTCCACCCAACATCAATGACTACCACAAATCCTCTAACTTCCCTTGAATGAAAACATGTACCAAGTAGTTTTAGAATATGTCATCAGATTTTTTGTGTGTTATAAACCAATACCTTAATGACTTGATCCAAAAAAAAAAATTGTGACCTAACAACCTTAACAGCCACATAAATGCCACAGATCCTAGCTTTGCTGGGGCTGAGCTACCCATTCAGCAGAAAGTTTGTCTGAGTATTGAATTTTAAACAGACAAAATCAATGACAGTCCCTTATCTTCTCCCATACAAGATTCTGATGGGTTTTGCTTCCCATTTTAGAACATCAGTGCCTGCTAATTTAGAGTATGAACACACTAAGGAGTAAAATGTACTAAGAGTTGATTATGCACAAAAAGGAGGGAATGTTCTAAAGGCTGTTTTGTACACATTTCTATAGATAGGATGCAATTGATACAGCTGGTTTTAGAATGAAATCAATGGGCATCTCTTTGTAGAACCCGAGGCACTGTATCACCCCAAACACTTAAAAGCCGTTTGTCAGAGTGCTGCTCTCTATTGCTTTTGCCTCAGTCAAACTTAATTGAAGGGATCCAGGTGACAAAACAGTGTAAAGAGATGGAAGCTGCAAAGTAAGGTGAAAGCAGAAGATGCCTGTGAAAAGAAGAGGATTTGCAAGCTGCCCTTGACGCTGAATCTTTCCATTTCCTAAAGAATGTCCTCGTAGAAGTCATTTAGTCTATGTCATTTATTCCAAGATGGCTCAACTGATAATCTTTGGGACTGGCTAGAAAATAAATACCTAAGGTAAAAGAGTAATCCAGCTTCCAAGATCGCTCAAACTTCTGTTTATTTGCCCAAGACTGCTACCTTATACCTGCATATTAGTAACACCAATGTTTAGGGAGTGAGTACCTCCCCTCTTGGAATGGCACCAACTTACTTCTCATCTTCTAAGCAGCCATAAGATGGCTGTACAGTTTCAATTTTATTCACAATTTACCTAGGCTCAATTGGATTCAATGGCCTGAATTCTGATTTAATGCCATAGGCCCAGTTCTTATTCACAATAAAGCTCCTTGAAGTATTGTTTTAGAGGCACATGGAATTAGGGAATAAATAAATTAAACCACTTTAACAGGATGTATTCAGCTATGGATACATGCTCAAAAGTGTTACATAAAACTGGTCATTTCCAATGGAGAAGCTATAACCTTCTTAGTGTCTCTACTTTCGGTCATCAGAGCTGTATAAAAGGGAGTTAGTATAAATGAATCTTTGTACTTGGACTTCTATTTCTTCATTGCCAGTACTATGTCATTCAATTACCCTTCATCCCACTATGTGACTAGAATTTTTTTGTCATGAACCATTTTTAAAGTCTCCAATGAAAAAAAAAACAGAAAAAAATGTTTTCCTTTAAAGAAGTCAAGAAGAACAAGATTGATGAATTTTGTTCATGAATCCAACAGTTTAAATTAAAAAATCCAAAGTCCTCACGACTCTAGTTAATTGTACTTTGGAGACTGGATTTCAGTATTTAACTTTCTGCAGTTATAATGAAAACTTGCCTATGCATTGAATGATTTAAATTTTTTTTCCCTAGTATTTCATCATAATCTTTTTGTTATGGGAATCAGAAATACAAGAAATATTTCAAAACCAGCGAGTTGAGACAGTAAGCAGTTAAATAACTTGGAAAAGAGTGCCTTAATGCGGCAAAGATGTAAGCATGTGCTGAAATGTATGCATGAATAGTCCCATGTGTAAAGTTAATTACCTAGATCAGCACATAATGATGATGCAGCACCATAGTACAAATAAACTAAAGTGATTACATGGACAAAGACTGCATCTTTTCATTTTAAAAAGATAATGATTAGAATATTACATTTCCTTCCTGTCTTTATTTGAAAGGGTGCAAAACAGAGATAACTCACGCAGCTCCTCCTGGGCAGTCTTATTAACTCTGACTGAGGTCTTGCTTAGCTCTTCACCTCTCTGCAGTCTGCAGATCAGAAAGCAAGCACCCAAAGCACTTCCTCTCCTGCCGTTGGACTCCAGTTTTATATCCCTGTTTTAATAACTGTCACATGACGTGATCTCCATCTAGGACACACTTTTCACAAGGTCTCTTTCCCCCCATCTCTCTGACAGCTTATTATGACTGAAGTGGAAATGTTACATAAAACAAGCTGTTTATGGAAATCTTATTTCTGTCACATGAGCTCTATCCTGATATGACAGGCACTCTATCTGGCTGCAAGTATTAAATATATTAATTATATCTGTCATTATGCAATTCCCCTCTTATCACCACTGGTTTTTAAAATCCTGATAGAATATACTCTGAGCAGTAAAATCATTGCACCTCAGCACACTTTAACGTTTATAACAATCTGACATAATAAGGATACTGTCATTGCAGAAACACCTTCCTACACCCATGTGGGTACTTGAAAATCTGTGCTTTCTCCATCCTCCTACATAAATATAGTAGCTTAGGAACTTTTATGCTGTGCCTTGATTTTTAATTATAAGAGATGTCAGGTACCTTTTCAAACATAAGAGATGAAAAGGAGACAATTCAGCTTTAACTGTAATGCAGCTTTCCTTTAGATGTAGTCACCTGTTCTGCTTCTGTGAACTGGGAAAAGTGTGAGCAAATATGAATCAGGTAAAGTTTTAAACTAGAAAGCATTAAAATCCTATCTTAGGACCCCTTTTTCTCACTCTTGGATACCTAAAGAACATAAACAGCTTAAGGTGACAGACTTTGATGCCAGCCTAACTCCACTCACAGCAATTAAATACTCAAGATTTCTACAAATGAGATCTAAACTCTGGCCTGTAATGGTGGATCTAATCTTCTCAAGTGTATATAACACCTATTTACAGCTTGTTCTCTTGCACTTTAGCATCCTGTCTCCCCCATGACAGTGGTTCAATGGCTGTCTTCTCAAAACACAAGACACAGGTTTTGGAGCCCCAAAAATAAGTTCAATCAGAACTTTGCTAATCTTATGCTCTTGCCTCCAAATTGTACCATCAAAATAATGGATAAGTCTAGACTACCCTTCTGGATTCTGATGCCTGAGCGTAGGATTTCTACACAGGTTAAGAATGCTAGATTTTTGCATACAAGGAAAAATTCCATATGGGTTATGTTTAGAATAAAAAAATAGAATGTATATAGAGAAAATTAGCTAAATCCTGCAGGACACTAATGGTTTTCATTCATGATCTAGATTTTGGGGATATAATTGTTGAAGGAACGCTTTTGCCCTGTTGTTAAGGTAACTGTTTGTAGGTTGGTGATCCATATTTAGGAGACCCAAGATGCTAGACTGAGTGTTTGTGTGTTACCACGTTGTGCAGCACATCTGGATTGTAAAACTGCAGTGGCAAAGCATTCCCTGTATCTGAGCTGCAGAAATAAAGACTGGTACAAAGCAATCCAGTATGGCTCAAATAGCATCTCTGGATCTCCTGTTATATTTTGCTTTGTTGCTCCTTCGCTTTAGGACTGAAGCAGTTCTGGCCGTTGTCAGAGTGATGAGAATGGCTACAGCAGTTGCCTGTTTCGGCAATAGTGTTTTGGAAGAGATCAGAGAGTTTTGCAGTGGTGAGACATGACAGGATCCAGGCTTTATACCAATACAAGAGGAAGATGGACTTCCTCCTGAATTTTGACAGCAGCACCTGGGAGGAGGGAGGCCTGCGCAGACCCCATCAAGGGGGCTCACCTTTTACGGCAGCCTGCAGCCGGCATTGCCACGGCTCTCCGCGTCCTGCCGCCAGCCCGGTCGGCCGCGGGACGGAGGAGGTGTGCGAGCCGGGGTACCGGGGGGAGGACCGGAGGAAGGTGCCG
>NW_009196322.1:0-3979 GCF_000690835.1 Fulmarus glacialis | reverse complement strand
GGTGATGTTCAGGGTGTCCTTCCCTGGGGGCCCACTGCTGCCGTCCCTGGGTCCCCTCTCTTGCTGGGGGGCTCCTTGGAGATGCCATGGGCTGGATGGGGAGCCCGCAGCAGGGGTGATGCTCCCCATCCCCTTGCTGCAGCCCCTCCAGCCCCTCAGGGCTCATGCCCGGAGCATCCACCCTGGAATGCAGATGGATCCCCCTGCTCAGCCTTCCCCTAGACGTGTGGGTTCAAGCCGCTGCCCTGATGCTTGGTTTAGGGAGCCCTTAAAAGCGGCACTGAGGTGGGCAGCATACGTCCCGCTGCCAGCAGCAGTCCGGGGCTTGGGGCTGTGCCGGGTCCCCTCGAGGCGTGCGGGGTCCAGCAGCCCGGGGAAGCATGGGGAGTGCTCACAGACCCTGCCTGGCCCTGAACCCGAGGAGCTGGGGCTTTTCCAGGTCCAAGACCCTTCCCTGACCGTCAAAAAGACCTGGCAAAGCTCCCAGCACTGAGCCCCCGCGGAGCTCTGAGCTCGCTTGAGGGACCTGGGCCAGGGACCTGAAAAGACCATTGGGAAGGGGGAAATAGCAGGGGCCACATATATGTATACGTCCTCCTATACAACAAGCTCCAGCTACTTGTCAGGCTGAAAAAAGAGCTTTGCATGGGGCAGTGGACGGAGCCCGCAGAAATGATGCCTGCAAACGAAGGGAAGGGGCTCCTCCTGCATCCCCCCACCAGCTGTGGGGTGCTTGGGGGATGCAGCAGAGCCTGGTCCCACTGCAGCTGGGTCCCAGCTGGGAACCGGGCACGGTGCTGGGCACGGGGAGGGCAGGAGGCTGAGCCTAGCGTGCAGCTAGGGGGTAAAAATAGCTCTTGTTGCGGAGCAGGAGTGTCACAGACGCCTGCCAAGCGGAGAGGGAGCGCGAGGTGTCTCCCGAGTCCTTATGAAAGGAATTTGGTGAGGAAGGGGAGGGTGGGTTTTGAGGCCACGGTGCTGAGCAGAAAGCCAGGGCATGCAGGGGGACCCTGCTGGATACTACCCCACAAAAAACCGGGCTGGGGCTAGCCCAGAGCCCAGACTAACTGGGCAGTGAGAAGAAGAGAGAATCCCTCTCCAGTGCCCCCCTTAGCTAGGATAAGGAAGGAATTTTTTTACGATGAGGGTGATGAGACATGGACCAGGTTGCCCAGAGAAGTTGTGGATGCCCCATCATTGGGGCATCAAGGTCAGGTTGGACGGGGCTTTGAGCAACTTGATCTAGTGGAAGATGTCCCTGCCCATGGCAGGGGGTTGGGCAGGATGGTCGTTGAAGGTCCCTCCAACCCAAACCACTCTGTGAGTCTATGATAACCAACAGGCTGAGCAGGCAGTGCCTGGCCCAGGGGAAGCGTGTCCCCTGTCCCCCGTGGGTGCTGGCCTGCAGCTCTGAGGCACAAAGCCGTGCCTGGTGAGATGAGCTGGAGGGAGAAACGTCCCCCATTTCTCTTGTTGGTGCCACCAGTTTTGCAGCAGCCGCGGGATGGGAGGGGGGTCAGGGCAGATGCTACAGTTTGTGAGACGAGCGTGGGGGTTCTCAGCTGGCTGCAAAGCACCGCCTGTGCGCCTCCGGGTCCCAGGAGGGGTTTGCCCTCCAGCAGGCAGCACCCAGCCGGATGGGTGGGTTTGGGCAGAAGGTGCCCCAGCGCCCAGGGTGGGGGCTCCGACCACCCCCCTGCCCACGGCAGGCTCCGGCTGGCTGTAGAGCGGCTCTTTGCTGGCATCTGCTGTCAGCTTCAAATCCTGCAGTTGCCTTTTTCCACGAAGCGATACCGAAACTCAGCCCAGAGCTGTTCCTCGCCCCACTCGTGGGAAGGAGGAATGGTCCCAAGGCCAGCAGTGCCCTGGAGGGACGTGGCCCTTGCAGGGAAGGTGAACCCCCGGTAGAAGGATGCACTGAACTCAAAAACCTGATGCTGAAGGTGGCTTTCCAGCCAGATCTGGAGGAACATCCCTCTGGGCTCATAAACAGCCTTTTCCTGGGACACAAGGCTCTTCCCATCCCTCCTGCCCCTCCGCGCTGTGCTTGGGACAGGAGGCTCTTCCTGCAGCATCCCCTGAGCCTGGGAACGAAATAACATCCACCAAGGTCTCCTGCTCCAGACAACCTCGGTGTTGTCGTGTTGACAGGCCATCAGAGAAAAACAGCAGCAGCGGAAAGAAGTGACATTTATCGAAGCTCTATTTGGTGAGTTAAAAAAAGCCCAGGGGAGCTGCGAGTGGCGGGATGCTGCCAGGACCTGGCATTTCCCACGGGGCATCCCAGTGCGATGGAGGAGCCAGGAGGGGACGGGGCTTTCAGCCCACGGCTTTGCTGGGGCTCATCGGCATTTGCATGGGCACAGAGCCACCGGGAGGGGTGCGCGGGGGTCCCTGTCTGCAGGGCCGCATCCAGAAGCCCTCTCCGTGCATGGGACTGCATTTGCCAGGGAGGAGGATTTTGCTTGCAAGTTTGTTTGTCCGTCTGTCCATTGCCCCCCTGAACTCGCAGCCCGCCCCAAGATTTTAGCAACCCCCCTGGCAAGCGCGTGGGATGCAACTAAAGCTGGGCTGGAGCAGCTGGGGAGCAGGGAAGGGTTTGATATCGCTAAATAAAGCACCTGGAGGTCAAATGCCCCAGCAGGCAGCATTGCCTGGGCACGTGCTGCCCGGAGGGAAGACGCTGCCCATGCCCACGGGAGAGGCCACGTCACCATCGTTGGCCAGCAGACAACATCTCTGATCCCCTGCGCATCTCCCGTGCAGCCAGGAAACACGACAGCGATGTGCCCAGTGCTCCTTGCAGGCCTGGTTTGAGCTAGGACCTGCCCGCCCTCACTACGTGCCTCAGTTTCCCCACAGTTTCTGGTGCTGCAGAAACTGCAGGCATACAGAATCGTGGGTGGTATGTCCCGTGGTGTATCCCACCAACTCTGCAGTCCAAGGGATGCCTCTTCCCCGGTGCCTGGCAGGGAGGAAACAGCATTTTCATTTGCAAGCTGCAAATTAACCAAAACACGGGGTGTTTGCCCCGTTCCCTACGGAAGAGGTCAGTGGGGCAAATCAGCCCAATCGAAACTGCAAACGTGACGGCAGATTTTACAACCTGCAGTTCATGTGCTGACTTTTGTGATTAATTTATGTCCGTTAAATTATCGTAGGGGCTGACTGAAGTCCCTGTCACTGATGCTGCTTGGTCTTAGAACATCTGAGAGCCAGAAGCTGCAGCAGGCAGTGAATATTGGGCTTTAACGTGCGACAACTTTCGCCTTTCCCAAAGCTATTTTAGCTCCCGGGTGCTGCTTTTTCCCATCCGTCTCTTGTTCTTTGATGGAAATGATCCTGTCCTGGTAACATAAGATCTGCCATGCGGTAGCAAAAGTATTTTCACACCATGAGAACCCAGCTGATTGTGGCTATCTTACAGGGATCCGGTAAGAGAAGAGCCTGAGCTGAGATGGAAGAAACTTTTTGGGGACTAATTATGTCCCAAAGCAAACAGAAAATGCTCTCAAGTTAAAGGATTCAGAGATTCCAGTGCTTTTAAAGTCAGACAATGCCATTTTGCAGCATTTCCTGCATAACAAAGGATGAATCCATCTGTTAAATATTGCATATTTAAATCTATTAATATCTATATTAAAATCTATTTATATGAATATCTATCTATATTATAAAAGCTATTTTATTTCCCTTCCCAACCCTTCCAGGGTTTTCATGGGGCTCAGTCCTGCAGGGCAGGGTCGGTGCCGTGCCCCCCATGAATTCCCAGGGGACGCTGAGCAGAGCAGCACTTCCCTGGTGCTGAGGGCTAAGGAGCATCCCGAGCACTGCCAGCACCCTGAGGTGCTACCTGGATCCCTGCGGTTCGGGAATGCTGTGCCAGGAACTGAACGTGAACTCTTAAGGTCTTTTATTTTGTTTCAGAAGGGATTAATTTAATTAACACAAGTAACAAAACATCTCACAGCACTTTATA
>NW_009196321.1:12249-23251 GCF_000690835.1 Fulmarus glacialis | reverse complement strand
GGGCGGGGGTCCTCCCCCTCTCCTCCGGGGGGGATCGTGCTGAGATGAGCAGAGGAGGGAGAGCGGCGGAGTTGCTCTTAAAATACCTCCCCCCCTCGTCGATGCACGGAGATCCCGGGCCGAAGCAGGTGCGTGCGTGTAGTTGGAATATACTTTTTATCGGGGCTGCTGTGCGGGCGGTTGTGCTCTCAAGAGCTGTGCTACATCCGACTCGAAGAAACCGGCTTTACCCCGGTAAGTTAGCGTGTGCGCCGGGAAGCCCCTTGAGCCGGGAGGCTACAGCCTTGCTCCGTTTTCTCAGCAAGAGCGGGGACTTTAGGGTACCCCTAAAAGTGTGTGCCGTACTGCCAGGAGAGCTAAAAAGGCCTGGGGGAGACTTTCACTCGGCTGGAGCAAAGCTGACAGATGGCTGGGCAGGACCCGCCTGGCCCCGCTGGCTGGACCTTTCCAGGGGTTGGTGTTAGGGCGGCAGCAGGGCAGGGGATTAGCGTGTCTTTTCCCTGAGCAATAGCGCACTTGGGTCTTCCTTGGGAGCACTGCCAGCACGGAGACACAGGCGTCTGGGGGGCTCTTGTGAACAGGGTGGTTCATCTTTTGGAAGCGATGTCGAAAAAACTGTTTGTTGGGATTTCCTTCAGGGTGGGGGAACGCTTGAAAAAAGTCCTTTTGTGATGCCACTTTCGTTTAGAGCGCTTGCTGCTTTACTCATGTCAGCGTGTCAGGATCTGGAAGGAGAAGTTCTCCTTAAGCGTGAAAATAGGAGTGCAGTTACCTGCTGTCATTTCTTGCATTTTGTGAAGCACAGCTGGAAAACCCAGGGACGCTTTTGTTGAAAATCTATGGAGGGGTTCGTGTGCTGTCCCCTGGGACCCTTGGTGGCTGATTTACAGCTACGGGTCAGCTGCCGGTGTAAAATAAAACGAATCTGCCTATTTCATCTCCATCTGGGGGGGCTGTCAGCCCCTTTACCCGAACTTCAGCACAGCACGCCAGAGCTGTTGCGTGTGGCAGCCTGTGTTCAGGCAAGTCCAAAGCTCTTGGGATCAGGAAAGTCCAGGCTTTTTTAGCTAGTGCCAGGTGAAATCAGCAGGGTGGCTCTTGCTGCCGTCAGTGGGTGCTGGATTTGGCCACCGTAGAATATGCTATTGCTCAAACAATGGTGGTAGAGGGCTTGGCTGCCCCCTAACATCAGTTTTATGCCGGTGTCTCTCAAACGGAGTAAACAGTTTCTATTTGTGTGAGTTGAAATGACACTTCCTACCTTTTTGTTCTGATTTTTTTAGGGATTCACCTGACAAATGAAGGTGCCTGTGTCTTACGGGCTTCTCTCAGGGTACAAAATTGACAGAGGCACCTCAGTTTCCACCTAAGTGCATGGAAAACTTCCACATGGTAAAACGAACTGTAGAAATGGATTGTGTTTTCTTAAAAGTTGCTGCTGTTTTTACTTGTATTGCTGTAGAAATTAAGCAGTTGATTAAGCAGGGTAAACTGAAAGTAGCCCTTTCTGCTTGAAGTTAAAATGCATACATTTTTACATAATAAGATGGTATCTTTGGAATCTGATTTAACATAATGAGCTAGTGGTGGTGGTAGAGATAGGAGGAGGATTAGCAGTTTGTGCTGCCAGACAGGTATCTGAGAGCGTGTCCTAGGGAATACTTCCATTGTCCAGGCAAGTATTGCAACATCTAACGTAACAGCTGTAGATCTTCCTCCTTTCGTGACTGATCCTACTTCCATTTAAGTTGGTAGCAAAACCCACCCACTTCTTTTCTGCAGGAACTGGATTGGACTGCTAACGAATGAAGCTAGACTTTGTGCATATTAAAACACCGCTTTGATTTTCATGTCAAGCTGATTTCTTTTTCTCTGAAGTTGATTAAAAATAAACAAAAAGAAACTTTCTAGCCGTAGGTGCTGCAGGTTTTGTCTGTAGATGAAGCAGTCTTAAAGAGCATTAAATACGTCTGTAGGTGCTGATTTATTAAGAATTGTAATTGTATTCCTTTATACACCTGCTCTTTTTAATGGGAAAGATGAAATAATGGCAGTTTCTCAGTGTTTTCATGGAAATAATAATATAAATAATCCAAGCACTCGAATTGACTGCCTGAGAGCCATCAAGGAGTTTGAGATAATGTCCTAATATCAAGGAAAACCTCAAATTCCATATTCTAAATTTTTTTTTAGCTTCCATGAAGTACAACAGATCTTATGCAATATCTAGTTTGAAGGATTTTGCCATCATTTACACAAGCTGCTTTTATTTTTCCGATGAATAATTCATAGGGAAAAAAATTTTTTTAGGAACTCTGACTTTTTTCACAGTGATGTAAAACACTCCTGGCACAGTTCATCTCTGGCAGTGCTAACACTAGACAGGTGATCCAAAATACTTGTGACTATTTTTGCTTTTATGTAACATCTTAAAGTGTAATCTGTCAAGCAAGGAGAATGCAGTACTTTGAAAGTGTAAGTAGTCTTCTGGTGATCTACTTTTTATAAGAGCTTCGTAGCGAGAGAGACGCCTTTTAACTCGGCTTTATATGTGTAACCGGCTCATGAGGAGACAGCTCCAGTTGCAACGGTTCCTTAACATGCACATGCACACAAATCAGTGCCAGAAACGGCAGCTTTCAGTTACCAAGTCCAAAGATCAGGAGTGTTCCAAAGGAGAGAGCAAGGTCCAGCTTAAATGTAAGCCGGTTGGCAGTAAGCACAGATCTTTAGTGTAGATGAATCTTTTGCTAATTAATAGTTCGTAGAAAATGGAATTTGCCAATCTGAGAACAGAGCTCGTTTTCTTCAGGGGGATATAATTGCATGTTTTCTGCCACTTGTTTTATTTCTAAACTTCATCAGTCAGAGAAACTGTGCTCTCAAGAAGTGCCTGTTTTCTGTAAATGGGGAGAGACCCTCAACATGTATCAGTTCTTTAATTCTTTTATAAACAAAGTCAATTTCTGTGTTTGCTGTAGTAGAGGCTTCAGGTTTGTTCAGCATTACCAGTGCAAACACTGTAACAAAAAATAAGATAACAATGCTGACTGTTTGACACAAGTGGGGAAGGAAGGCCTTGTAGTAAATGCAGTGCTAACTTTGCCATTGGCTGTTCTGAACAGAACTCAACTGAAGTTGAGCAAAACAGAGTCCAGAGCAAATGTGTTTCTGGGAGACAGCAGAGGTTTTGTGGAAGAAATAGGCCTGTATATCCTGTATCTGTACAGCACCGATCACAGCAGGGTCCCTGCCCTCCCGTCTCATGGCTGTATGAGCATGGTGTGGTGTTCTGCAGAATAGAAACTGCATGGTGACGTTTGCTTCACTGATGGCTCCTGATTAATGTGTGAGATGCTCGGTGTCATTGCAAAGTGACCAGGAAGAGCTGTGAAGACTCTCTAGACCTGCAGCTGGGAGATTCCTCCGGCACAAAGGGGAATTCCTGGGTGGGGAAGAGCTGATCTGAGGGGCATTTCCAAGGGAGAGCAGAGCTGGTCTCCAGGGGCATTGGGCAGCTGGCAGTACAGCCTCATCGGTCTTCAGAAGTGGCTTTAAGTTGTGACAAGGAGCAAGATGGCTTGAAAGGACTGAAGAAGCTGTCAAGTCACCAGAGAGCGAGTTTTTGGTTTTCACGTGTCCCTTCTTCGAGGGTGGAGGCTCAGCTAGCTCAAGTAAGACAGCAGCCACCACCACATCAGAGTGACTGTGGATTCAGGGTGCTGCAGTGATATTAAAACCATGCTCAGAGTCCTGTATTAGGCGAGTTCAAACCATTATTCTTCCAAATAAGGGGCTGGGCTCAGTACTCTGGTCTGCACGGTACGTGAAACTGTAGGTGTTGGCATACGACATCTGAAGTTCCCAACCTATATAACATGATCAGTGTTTTGAGGAGCAGTGGGCTTAAAGAGGAATTTCTCATTAATATCACTCTAGAATTGAGTTTTAAGTGGCGTTGAAGGACATGAGTCTGTCTATGTAATTATTAGGTGCTAAAGCCTGTTTGCTTTGCTTTCACACCAGTAAGATGTATTGGTTTTCATCTGACAGCTTCTGCTTCCAGTGAAGTTAGAATAAAAATTGTATTCTTAATATAGCAGAATACAAAGAGAAAAGTGCAAATGTGGGTTGTTTTCTTTAATGTATTTTTAAAACTGGGTGGTATATGGAAGTAGCAGAAGAAAGAAGTTCCCTTTTCAAAGGAACCCTGAGTTGGTGGAGAGATCTAAACTCGCCCTAAAACTTGCTGGCATGATCTGTAATGAATAAAACTGTTTTCTTGATCCCAGAGTTTCCATCCCCCTGGGAAACCCTTGTGCTGTTTGAGCCACACTCACCTTTAATGGAAACGTGACAATTACCAGCTGTTTTCTTACAGTTTCTTATAGTAGCCTGTAACATTAGTCTTTTAAAAACTCCTGTCGTGCCAGGCAGGCAATAAGGTTGCATGAACTGCACTATAGAAAGAACCACCCATGATTGGAGGTAAACTATGCGGATATATGTTGGGGTGGAGGTTGAAAGGAGCGTGGAGGGCATATTTGAAGCAGTCTGTGCAACTGCTACAGCAGGTCTGACTAGTTTGAAATGCCTAAAGGCAGCTTTGTCTTAACTTCAGGTAGCTGCAAAATGAAGTTTTAAAACCTAATTCAGAAATACATCATCATCTTCCGGTGCCTCCACAAACTCTTTACTTTTCATGTGTTTTTACAGGCCGTCTTTCACCCTCGGAAGAAGCGTTTAATAGATACACGTACACGTGCATGCATATCATTTGCACATTTTTAAACTATACATTTCATCAAGATAGGAGACTGGAGTTCATGCACAAACCACAGTGTGTTTTTTTTAAACAGTGGTAACATTTTGCTTTCTTATCGCTCTGTGCGTGTGTATGTGTGTGCATGTGAGAGAGAAGCCACTCTATTTAAGCATTTTTTGTATAGCATGATTTGTTGCTAGTCGGTTCTTGTGCCTTCGCCTGTCCCTGTGTAGGAGGAGGGACTTACACTTCATTAGTCCGAGCTGCGGTTGGAGGGATTTTGACCAGGACTACTTTCATGCTGGCTGTCCCAGGGGTACAATAACCTGCTTAGGTTACCCTCCTGTGATCTAGCTCACGGTCTCCCTTACCCTCCTACTCCATCTGTTTGGCAAAATTGGCTCTTCTAAACAACCCTTCCCCTTTCCTCCCCTGACTAAAGTATTCCAGAAATAACTTGCAAATGAATAGAAGAGAGAGAATATTTTCTGTGTGTTACATACAGTGTAAAGCTTCCTGTTGCTGCTCTGTTTCCCCTCACTGGCAGTGGAACATACGTGGTACATACATGCTCTCATGCAGGTTTTTTTTTAATTGTGGGGAAAATCAGTGTAATACTATCTTGGGTGAGGTGAATGGGTTGTGCCTGACTGGCTATGAAATGAAGTTTAGGACATTTAGTTTCAGCTTCCTGATCTCTTCTCTTTCTGTGTTTTCCACTCCCAATTTCCAAAGACTTAGTTTGTGGTTAAGTTTGTTTGTTCCATGTTAATTGACCTGTACTAAGCCTGCTTCGAAATACAGGTTTAATACACATGTTGTTAAAATATGCTTTTAAAAGGGTGTCCCCATATAAGTTTAAATGATTTATTTGAGAATGTTTAAATTACTACACATAAAAGTTACGTGGATCCCATGGTGTCTGTTTGAAAGGGGTATCGCTTTGGTGTAGTAGTTTTTATTGTGAAATCAAGTAGCTGCCACAAAAAATGGGATCTCTTTCGTTTCTAACTCGTAGCTGTTACAGGTTGAGAACAGTTCAAGGCTGGCCAAAGTTCCCTGTATCAGTTTTCAGAAGGCTCCTTCGCTGGACCTGAAAACACATGCTGTATTTCAACAAACACAAGAGCTTTGGTACACTGGACTGAAAGGCCAACAGTTATCATCTTGTCTAACATCACTTAACACAGTCTTAGCAAACTTTCATGTCAAACTTTAACTACGTGTGTTTTTTTTTTGTTTTCACTGGTGGTGGAGAAGCGTCCAACAGCTTTTCCACCTCTTTAAGAGAAACTTGGGGGTGAGTGGGTGCTTTTTCACAGAATATACTTGTTTGCAGGGCTGTGTTCATTTCATTTAAGCAAAAGTTTTGAAAACGACACATATGCCATATAGCTGCTTTTAAAAATGCCAGGGAAACACCTTTCTTTTCTCCTCTTTTAACTCTCAGTAGCGAGAAACTGGTTAGCAAATAAAACCTGCAGGCCAGAAACTAAAATGATTTGTCATTGCTGGGATGTATGTTGCATTTTGCAGTATACATTTCTTTAGAGGTTTCTTTTTTCCTTTTCTCTTCTTCCCTCCTGCCATTCGCTGCTTTTCAGTTTGACTGTAATAATTTATGCAACACTGTATTCAGAGCAATAACCTACTTTTTGGCAAACCATTCAGTTCTTTCCACAGTAGCATGGGTATTTTTCCCCCCCATGTGTTTGTTAAGGGTCTACGACAAGGGGGAAAAACAAGGTATCTTTGGGGAAAAGATGATAGATACGCTTGAAAGCAAGGATTCAATCCAAGTAATTATACATACGCGAGAAAAACTCTCTTATTATACACAAAGGGGTCTCGTCTCTCTTGGATGCATGCACAATTCTCATTAACCTTTGTAGGAATTATACACATCCAGTGAAGATGGGTCTACGATACTCAGTCCCTATGTACACTAAAAATATCAGCTAGACCGTGACATGCGTGTGCCAATAGAGATGTCTTGTACAATATAACACAACGTTGCCGTAATCTATTGTTCAGAGCAACGTTGCAGGGGAGGAGGGATGTATAGCCGGTCTTGCTATTTCATCATTCTCCTTAGAGTCTGACCAGTAGCATCTTGTCATTACAGGCGTGTAATTTTAGCAGTGAAAAGGGAGCATGTGTTTGCTAGCCTGTGTCACTTTCTGGTGGCCGCGCTAGCTCTTTCAGATTGTTTTGTATTTAATTTAGAAGTAAGGTGCTTCTTTTTAGCCAGCGCTTTCGCTGTACTGATGCCTGCTGGCTCTGCAGTGGGAAGAAATGGAAGGCAGTCAGCCCTTGGCTGAATTGGGCCCTGAAGCGGTACACAGCCTTCTTAATTGCTGCAGATCCACCGCTTGAAGAAATTATGGCTCTGGTTCTCCCAGCGCGGAGCTGTGCGCACCGGCTCCAGCGTGACTCCTTGCTCACTGACGGGGAGATTTCATCGTGACATGGTCCTGCTTGCGGGACTGGCATCTCCTGCTTCCAGGCAACGAGGCCTGGTGTGCCGGACTTGTGAAAAGAAACTGTGATGTGGAGCAGGGGGAGCTTCTTGGCTGATCCTGGGGAGGCTTGTGCATAGAAGCCCTCGCATATTTTTCGGGTGACAACAGGCAGAGTCTGCTGAATAATCAGCCAATCACATAGTAAAGTCCGAGGAGCTGGCCTAGTGCTGTGCCTGGTTTTATTTACTGCAGCTCTGATTTCCTACTACTGATGCCCAGGTGTGTAATGCAGCTCCTAGTCCTTGAGCTTTTGATATTGGCAGCGGAGTTGCTCAGCCCGTGTGTACACAGCACAGTGTAATTTGATTCATGCTTGGCAGGCCTGGATGCTTCCTTAACGCTGCCACGTGGAGACCCAAATTTCAGAATAACCTCGGCCCAGGTTATTGGGTGGCTCTTTGAAGCACAGAGTCTCAGCCAAGCTGCTCCTCCTGTGTGGTGGCACGGGCGCTCTTGTGAGTAGACGGTGCGTGCAGCCGTCCTGGGGAAGGACGTGAAGAGGATTCGGCACAGAGGTGATCCGAGGAGAGGGCAGCTTTGCCATCTTGCTGAAAATTTCTTTCCCCCCAGTGACTAACCCTAAAAAACAGTTCCCGGTAGTGGGAAGGGAAGAATCCTCCACCCTGGTCTGGCTCAAAGCAGGTACTGCTGGGGTTGGTGGTCAGCAGGGCCACGTCTGCACCAGGCCTGCGAAGGGCTGAGGCAGCATTAGCAATCATAGAAAGCTTGTTTCATAAAACTTCCAGTTAAGGACAAGACCGAAAAAGGGCAGGCTGGGGTCTTGTTTGCATCTGCTGGTCGCTGTTGTAAGGATGCTGATGGGAAGTCCTGTCTGAAGCAGAACATATGAGAATTGACATTTTGGCTGTGTGAGACCTTTGAGGTAGAAATTTACTTCTGCTGGGCAATCCAAATCTGTTCTTTTTTCCAGCAAAGACAACTGCCTTCCTGTACATGAATAAAACCTATTTTGAATAAACGTTTTCTAGCCCTGGTACGTTACAAAGCTATATCCCCCTCTTGCTTTGTACTGAAAAGAAGTTGTCAGAATTGCTCAGAGCTTTTGCTCTTGACTTCAACCTCACAGCTCTTTTGAAATACATCTAGCTAGGTTTCCATGCACAGAACCTGTGCGGTCTTGTTCACCTTCTAATTCTGCCAGGGTAGTCTTTAATGGTTTAATGAGCTAACAAGTGCTCGTCTGATTTAAACTTGCATTACGTTCTGCTACCCTGATAGAATTCCTAATATTATAAACACCCTTAATAACACGGCTATAATCTAGAAAACCTGCTCTTCTTTTTCCAAACAATTACTTAATGAGGCAGTAATTTATTCTAAGCTATATTTATTGGAGCCCATTCCAGCTTTATCAGACATACTCTGTTTGGTGTGTGCCGTTAGTCAAAAACATTAAAACTGCTCCACTTCTTCCAAGGGAACATGTTACATTTAGCAAACTGACAGCATTAGAAACTGTTTCCAATTTAATAGAAGCATATGTTTCCTGCAAGACTTAACACACTACAGAGTTGGAGATTGCTTTAGACTGTGGCTTTGCCTTTTTTTAGCGTGGTAAAAAGGAGCTGGAAACTGAAGGCAGAAGTGGAGTTTGTAATTGTGTTTTTGGTTGTTTTGCTCGCTTTTGTTTTTCAGAGAGCCTTCTAGCAGGGCTTCGACGGGCTGCAAGTTTAAGAAACTATCAAGAAAGTAGTGTGGGCGGTGCACGTAGAGCCCTCACTCGAAACACAGTTTCTGATCATTAACAAACAGCAAGAGCTTGCTTTGCCCTCTGGGCCTCAAATAGTACAGTATGCAACAAGGGAGAGCAGGCAAGGCACGAAGATGGAAACAGTAGGATCAGATTACAGTTTCAAAATATCGCTGGAACACGTTGGCTGGCGTTACACTATTGACTGGCTTTATAATTGCATTGCTTATTTGCTAGGGAAGGCTTCACCTTACTTTCTAATTAACATGGACACTCCTTCGGGGACCTGGGGACTCCAGGCTCGGAGTACGAAAGTCAATCCTCACGAGAGCTGCATGACTTCAGATGCTCCTCAGATGAGAGTCTGAGCTTCCTCTGATGTCTTGTCTCCTGTTTGCCAGGAGGTTTCCTTGCGCAGTCCCTAACTAATTCCTGCTTAGATTAGCCTCTGAAAGTCACCCACTATGGTTTCCTTTCTTATTTCGAATTTTAACTTGAGACCTGAAAAGACCTCTGTCACTCAGCTTGCTAACTGCTCTCCCCCAGTCTTCACTCGTGGGTGCCTAAAGCAGGGGGCTAAGGCTGCGTTTCTGTAGGGAGAGGAGAGCTGCCTTTCTTGCTAAATGCAGGAGTGAGGTGCTGAGCAGCTTTGCGTGCCTCTGCTTCTTCCGGAAGAGCCGAGGTTCACCCATCCACCTCAGGAGATGGGAAGAGTTAGGTCCCTATAAAATATATGTGAGAAATACCTGCCACTTACAGTTACTGCTGGCACCGACAGCCTTGCAGCGAAGGCTTGCAAATATAAAAACAATTCCCTGTACTCTCTGGAAGCACAGAGCTACCCAGGAGGCCAATTTTTTGATACAGCTCTAAAGGAGAGTTTTGTAAGTGCTTACTAAACCTCACTCAGTTTTTTTTTAAAAAAAAAAAAAAAAAAAAAAAAGCAGCCAGAATCAATGTAAAATGTGTCGGGGAAAACAAACCTTGTAAATGGGGAATGTCTGAGCACTGGGTCTGGAGAGGACAAACCCCAGCACAGCTCCGATCCCTGTACCTTTTGTCTAGGGTTTTGTTTTCTAACTCACGTGTGACATGAGACCCAATTCCTACCAGGCAGCGGTTGTCAGGAGTCCTCTCTCGCCAGGCAACATGGACGCATTACACTCGAACAAGTAAAATTTGCATCAGATCCTGAGAAGCAGCCTTGCAAAAAAAAAAAAAAAAAAAAAAAAAGGAAAAACCCACGCCACCAGTCAGTGTACAAATTGTGAGCCAGCTGCAGCATATTGAACGTAGCCGTGCGTTACTGCGTGGTACATGCTGTACTAGCTCCCAGGGATGCCGCTGTGCCAGGATTTAAAGACCCCAGTGTCAACAGATGAAATCTTCAAGGAGGGGTGACTTTCATCACATGGTGGCTGTCACCTCTGAAAGTCCATGTTGCTTATTTGCTCCAGTCCTGGGAGTTAAACCTCCACACCTGGGCTGTTCAGCTTTCTTCCTTGTTTTTAGCGAGGCTGGGAGAGGGTGCCAGATTTATACTGGCGTTCCCCTCCACTGTTTCTCTTCCTTTCCAACTTTGAATGGGAGGAGGATGCCTGCGCTCCCAGAGGGCAGGCTGGCTCCCAGCTGCCGGGGCAGGTTTGCTCTGCTTTGCCAGGATCCTGCAGGCCAGGGAGCATCATTCCGCAGTTCATGAGCCCATGGTCCTGCCCTGAGGGGCTCTTCCTGAGATGTGGCCACTCTCCTTCTCTCTCCTGTGGCCTTGGGGATGTGGAAACAGGGACGGGGAGAGAGAGGTTTACCTGTTTGCCTCCCTAGCTCTAGGGGACAGATGCTTTGAAGTCGTGGGGACTGGTTACAAGTTCAGGTGGTCCCTCAGGCTGGATCCACGGGACTGAAATGCCTCGTGGCAGCCCAGCCTGCCTCTGCTAGCTCAGAGGATCCAGCCCTCGTCTTGCCAGTTGAACCCAGTTGGCACAAAAGGCCTTTTTATTTTGGTCC
>NW_009196321.1:0-12237 GCF_000690835.1 Fulmarus glacialis | reverse complement strand
TGAAGTCAGTAACAAAACACTCATTGACTACCGTTGGGCCAGGATACAGCCAATGCAACCCTCAAGGATGAGGAGTGAGGGATGGAGGAGAGGAAAATAATATTTCATGTGCCAGAAGTGACACAGAAAGCGCTTGCGTAATTTACTGGATAGTCTCTGAGAAGCCCTGGTGAGGTTCATTTACACCTGAGGTTTGGTAACTTTGTTTTGGGAATGAAATGTGCCAATTCAGTACTCTCTTTGTGGTTTGGGGGGCTTTTGTGGGTTTTTTTTCTGCGCACGTGTATGCGTGAAGTAGTGTTTTATTTTAATTCACCCAAGTTGCGTTTTTCTTGCTCTCTCTCTTTTATTTTCCCCTGTGGTTTTAATTACCCAAGATTTCAGAAAGTAAGTGGTCCTGCTTTAAACTTCACGTTTTGCATAAGCCCCTGCTGTTCACATCTCTCCTTTGGCTTTCGGCTGTGTGGGGAGGAATGGGTGCCTGCGGACTCTGGGGTTTGATGCTGTTACCTTTTTGAGCAACGTGGTGTTCGTTCTAAAAGCGAACCTCGCTGTATTAAGCTGTTCATCCCCTAGACCAACTGAAATGGTGGCGTAAATACGTGAGTAGAAATGTAACTTCTTAAAGATCCCTTTCCGCCATCCCTCTTGGTGTTTGGTTCCTCTTTCTTTTTTTCCTTCCTGTCTGCCTTGATGAGTGGGGAGGGACTAGTGGGTTGTGGAATTGATTTCCAAGAAAAGCCCTCAGTCTTGAGAGACATTTTAAACTAAACTGTTAAAAGCCTTTAAGAATTAACATTAAAGGGTATTTTTATTATTGGTGAGATAACCAAATCACTTATTCCCCTCCATTTTTATATATCCAATGCTTCCCTATGCCAAACTCCCAATTATTAAAGACTTCAGAAATAGTCCAGCAGTGACAAGGTAGAATGTCCTAAGTACAATCGATAAATACAATACTTCTGTCACGATGTGCACATACCTCTGTCCTCTGGAGAGTGAAGGATTCGTCACTAAGTGGGCTCAGAGACATAGTCAGGCATTGCACAAGCTTTTCTGTGTTTAATCGATGACGGTTGACTCCAGAGAACCACCCGCTCCAGGCTGATTATCTCTTCTGCTGAGCCCCAGTTGCATTTTTTTCCAGCTCTGTCTGAAGAGCATGCAGAGCCAATAAAAGGAAGCTAAATGACATGCAAATGAAAAAAATATATATTACTTTTGTTTTTCAATTAAGAAAAGCCAACTCCCAAACAATGCTAGGGTTTCTCTGTCTCTGAGGCGCGTGCAATTGCCCTAAATGGGCAAAAAAGCAAGTTGAATCTTTCTCAGCAACAATGGTTCAGCTTTTGGGTCTGGGTCTTTCAGAGCTGGAGCCAACTGGTGGATAATATCGGGGAAGATCTCCAAGTAACTCCCCCCACCCCGGATAAATGCGGTTTTTCCATTGCCTTTCTTCAGCTTTCTGGTTCCACATACCTAAATAACATTGAAAACTAACTTGCATACCAAAACCCTGCATTAAACCCTTTATTAAAACAACAACAAAACCAAAGTGACATCCCATCTCAACTCTTAACGCTTGGCCCCAAAATGACATTTGTTGGCAGATGGATGGAAATGTGGCAGAAATACATCTGGCTGGGATTGCTGGGATTGCCAAAATGGGTCCACGAAAAGCCCTCCATGGACGTGACCCTTTGTCAATGCCTGTCCAGTCTTGCATTTTGGTGGGTTGCTGTTGTCTGGCTGCCCCCATTATGGCCATATGACTTGGTAGGCCAACTCTGTCTTCTGACACTTGGGAAGGTGTGAGTATATCTCATTTTGTACTGATCTTTGGTCAACCCAAACTGTAAGTTTGGTGTTTTCATTTTCCCAGCAGGAGCTTTGGCTGGAAAGGCTAGGAACAAAGTTTTTGAGATGAACAGAACTGAACCAGATCAAATGCTGGCATTGTACAGCTTGCTATTTTTTTTTTTAATGTTGTTCAGTATCTTAAGATGTACAAAATTGATCTCTTTAATGTAGGCATGAAACTGTTGGTTGAAAGAGGGAAGAGATGGTTTGAACTGTAAAGAACAAACAGGCAATGTTGTCTTAAGCTGTAGTGGTCAGAAACTATAAAATTCTTTTTTGGAGATCGAGAGAAAGGCTTGCAAGCCTGAAGCCTGTCTGTTTTTACCAACTCTATCAGTTGGTCTAAAAAGGTACTGCCTCCTTGCTTTGCTTAGAATGAATAAAGTGATTTGTGGAAACTGGAGGAAAATGTTTTTACAACTCCCATTTGCATGCCAGAGGAGAAGGGGATAAAATAAAACTCTCTAAAGCTGAGAGTCTAGAGATGCTCATTTGAGCCCCCTATTTTGGGGAATAAAACCCCCTTACTTAGGCTGGCATCCTGCTTTGCCGCTTTAATAGTTAAACTCGCTTCAGAGAGCATTTCTGGGGAAAAGGAAGCTGAAAGCTGTGCTGAAAAGCGAGTAGGTGAAATTGGGAGTTGCCTGATCTATTCTGTTTTTTAAAAGGACAAGCTCTGAACCAAGCTATGTGAAGATGGAGTGAGATGTGAAAGCTTGACAGTCACACATACAGGAAACCTTGAATCATTTCTAAGCGTCCTGGAAAATGACGTAGCGAGGTTATCGTTGTGTTTACTAATGATGGTCTCATAGCTCTTACCGGTCAGCTTAAAAAACGTCGTAACTAGCAGCACCTCAATCTTGGATGCAAATGGGCTCAATTGGATTCATTCGAAATGCCTGCCGACGTCCCTGGCAATAATAATTAATAATCGAGCACAGGGAACAGAGCGTGGCCACCCGAATGGTCTGTTTTCTTTATCATGGGGAAAAAGGTTTGCTTTGTGCAGTGAATATTTTCATACATTCCTCGCAGAGCCTGACAAACTTCGAAACTCTCCTAGTCCCTGAGCCATTTAAAAATTTCTCCTTTAAATAGAGCATTGCAGAAGGAGCATTGATATGTCTTTAGGATGGAGCCTGTCTTTTTTCAGGGGGAGGAGATAGTAGGAAGGGATGGAAAGCTGCTAGCTCTCCTCCTAACCCATTGCTGCTTTGAAAACATGCTGGATTTGGGCAGGGGTTTCGATTCTTGCTAGCCCGGTCCTCCCTTTCTTGCTCTATCTGTCCGAAGTGGAAGGAAGCGTGACCATCGTGAACATTTGAACAGTGAAGCCCCCCCTCACACCCCAAACCCACGTGCACAGCTCTGGAGTAGTCCATGGAAGTGACACTAGGGAGCAGAGAAAAACCAGACTTCGGCAGTAGTGCTAAATTTCAGAGGTTTTGTTCACCCGAGATTCCAGGCGCGGGGATCGCTGGTAGCTGGCCAAGGAGCTTGAATGGCAGCCTACCCGTTCCTCAGCTCCGCTCAGCTTGCTCCCTCCCCCCGCCTTTCTTTTTTTAATTGCATAATATGCTAGAAAATGATCTGGATTTGGGACTTATTTTTAACCAGAAGAGGCTCACTTCACCCAATCTGATTTTGGATTTAACGTCCAGCAAATGCTTTCTGAAGCTCTTTCCTTTTTGCATTGAAACCCTGACTTCTTTTGCCCCCTCTCCTGCTTCGCAAGGGCTCTTTGCTTTTAAATGTTTGTCAGACATTCTTGGGGATGTTTGCAAGTCCTTAGCTACTGCGGGACTGGTGTGTGATGACCAAATTGGTGTTAGACCTGCCTGGTGCAGTCATTTCGCAGGTGTGGATCCTGTTGGGGGAACTGGGAATTGTACTCAAATAAGGAAGGCAAGTTTTGTCTCCTAGACGATAGCTAGGCGATAGCTGCATAATAAAGCTCATACGAGAGGAGTCAGGTTTGGGGTTAAAAATCTATTTATATGCCTGTTGCAACTTCTCTCTGGGTAGCTGGGGCTGGAAAGCGTCTTCCACTTTTTTTTTTTAAAAATGAGGCAGAAATCTTGATGCCATTTTATTAGTGTTTTGTTAAATGGAGGGAGGGATGCAGCGATGAACAGGGGGCTGTCTGTGATCCTATTAAAAGGGCAACTGGGTTAGTGCTCCAGCACCTCACCGCTCTACCCAGGAAAATGAGAGAGGAAAGCCAAACGTTTGCCCTGAGACGTGGAAGCAGGCCGAGCGCGGGGTGCTGCTCTACAACGCCTGCGATCCTACTGCCTTCCCCCTCCCCCCCCGCCAGGACTTTTCCTCAGCTGGTTTGATGCAGCTCATGGGACAGGCAAGTGAAGTGTAGTAACTGCCTCTGCTCCTAGTTTTGATTTAGATGTGATAAAACAGCTTGTCTGGTAAACTGGGTCCATGCAAGTAGTGGGGGAGAGAGTCAGAGGGAACCTGCCATCTCACAAGCACAGAAAGAAGTGTCTGTCACAGGGACCATGCTGTTTCACCCAAGTAATCATGGATATTTCAACAAACCAAACCCTGGCTACTCACCGAAGATGGGTGGTGGTGTGGGGCAGAGGGTCGCTGACCCTAAAGCCCTCCCCGTTCAGATGCGTAATGTTAGGTTGTGCCTCTGTCACAGAACAGCGATTCCTTCACTCCTTTGTGTTTGGGGGGATCTTCATGTCACAAAAATAATGGTGACAAAGTGAGGCTGGGACTGTGCTGCGTAGAGGAGCATTTCCAGGCGCTTTGAAACACCCTGGAAGAGACAGCACCGGGGATTGAACTGCCCTACTTACTCGTAGCTCAGAAATGATTTATGGTGCGGGGCAAGTTTGGTAAAATTCCCTTTGTCTCCTTCTTCAAAATCTGCCATCTGACCAGGAGAAAAGCACATGCATTTATGCTGATTTTTGTTCTTTAGAAAACCCTACGGCATTCTTTTGTTCTCAAAAGAAACCTGACATGGATGTAGTTCTGAGTGAGGGACACGCTTTGATGGGGGAGAAGCGAAGACAAATGGTGCATCTGGAGCAATGCATCCTTGCTGTGATGCAAAAGCTATTCTGTCTGTGGCTAGCAAGCTCCTGAAAGTCTTACCGGAGGAAGCAAAGGCTGCTGGCGTCGCCTTAGCCGGGTAGAAGCTGAGGAAAGGATTTCAAACACTGCCGTGTGAAAATGCTTCCTGTACCCAGAAGACCAGGGGGTGAGAGCACAGCCCACCCCAGCCCTCTGCCAGAGCATCCCCCACCAGCGCAAGGGGCAGGCAGGGCCTGCGCTCCCCCGTGGATTCCGAGTGTGGGACTAGGGGTGCTCTCCGGGGGCCCGGCTCCTGGAGGGGGGTGCTCAACACTTCAGGAGACACCAAACTCCTTTGAAGCTTTTCTGAGGCAGATGCCCCCATCCTCAAACCGGGACCCAGGCACTGTCAGGATTGAAGGCCCTGGCTGCAGCAGCAGTGTAGTGCAGGGAATGGTCTTGGAGATTAGACTAAAAGACCTGACGGATCTTCTTCTTCATGTGTAATTTATCTGAGTGTAATAACTGCATTTCCTGCTCTAGTAGTTCAGTCCTTACGCGATCAGTTAAATAAACCCACAAGGTCAGATATGCATATATCCTGGTGTGCCAAAGGGTTGAATCTCCTGACTTCACCAGGAACGTGTCTCTCAGTATACAATTGCTTGAGCCTCGCTCCCCTTCCCCCCATGAATTTGAGTAAGGGAAATTCATTTTAAGAACCGTTTGTGTTGCATAGTACTGCATCAGTCAGGAAATTTAAAGGAACGTTCAGTATGGTATCTGTAGCTTGTGCACCTATGTACGGATATTTGGGGACCATATGCTTAACATATGCAAGAGTGAAATTTGCTGCCAAGCGCACAAGGGCTTGAGTTTTATAGCTGCTGTTTGAATTCCTGCTTGGAATTGACCAGCATAGCCGTGCTTAAACACAATGGACCAGAACACTGTGTTAAGGTGGCTTCTGCTTCCTCATCACGCTGCTGTGGGCTAAGAGCGAGTTATTTATGTGGATAGATTTCCACTTGTGACTGTTAGGGGTAAGCAAGGAGGGGACAGAGTGGCCAATCTGTCCACACGACATGTGCAGGGGAGTAGGTGGACTGGGGTAATGATTCAGGTGGGAAGAACAGGCTTCAAGCTTTGCTGGCTTCATTGGTCTCTTCTCTTTCCTTTCAGATATATGTTGGGGAAAGGAGGAAAGCGGAAGTTTGACGAGCATGAAGATGGGCTGGAAGGCAAAGTGGTGTCTCCTACTGACGGTCCCTCTAAGGTGTCTTACACCTTACAGCGTCAGACTATCTTCAACATTTCCCTTATGAAACTTTATAACCACAGGCCATTAACCGAGCCAAGCTTGCAAAAGACAGTTTTAATTAACAACATGCTGAGGCGAATCCAGGAAGAACTCAAACAAGAAGGCAGCTTGAGGCCCGTGTTCGTGACCGCTTCGCAGCCCGCCGACCCTCTCAGTGACAACTTCCGCGAGGCCCAGCCGGCGTTCAGCCATCTCGCCTCCCAGCCCCTTCTCCCCACTGACTTCGTAAGCACTACGCCCCTGGAGTCTTGCCTCACCCCAGCCTCTTTGCTCGAGGACGACACTTTTTGCACTTCCCCGACTGTCCAGCACGATAGTCCGACAAAACCACCACCTCCTGCTCTCCAACCAGTAAAGGACAGCTTCTCTTCAGCCTTGGACGAAATCGAGGAGCTTTGTCCAGCACCTACCTCCGCAGAGGCAGTAGCAGCCGAAACAGCAGCCGATGACTCTAAAGACCACCCCAGCGAGTCCAACGTTCAAAAGCCCGAGGGCCTCCCAGAGAGCAGAACAGCCGAATCGAAACTCATGGACTCGCTACCTGGCAACTTTGAGATAACAACTTCCACAGGTTTCCTCACGGACTTGACCCTGGATGATATTCTGTTCGCTGACATTGATACGTCCATGTATGATTTTGACCCCTGCACGTCTGCCACAGGGGCTGCCTCAAAAATGGCTCCTGTCTCAGCAGATGAGCTCCTAAAAACTCTCGCTCCGTACAGCAGTCAACCAGTAACTCCAAATCAGCCTTTCAAAATGGACCTCACAGAACTGGATCACATCATGGAGGTGCTTGTTGGGTCTTAAAATATAGAAATATAGCAACTTTTTTTTTTTTTTTAATTTTAAGTACAGTATATACACTTGGTAGTATTTCCATAGTCCCTTCCACCCCCGATTCACAGCACTGTGCATGCGTCCTTGCTTGCCTTTTTTGAAAAGAAAAGGATCACACTAGTTTTTGCTTCAAGCAGAGTTGGAGTGCCTTCATCCATGTATGACCACTTCTAATGTATTTTTTTTAAAGTGGTTCCTCAAGGAAGACCGAATATCCTGGTATAGGAAAGAATATGTATTGTAGACAATGTTATGTTATTACAAAAAAAGAAAAAAAAAAAAAAAGAAAAAAAAATTGTAAAAGCTAAGCACAAGGATTATGTTGGGGAAAGCTGTAAATTGCATGTGCATATTTGTCTATTTTTTCTATAAGTTTTATTGCAAGAGGTAAAAAATTTTATTATTTAGATAATCTCAATACCATTTTAGCCCTGTATAGGTTGACTTAGCAATTCAGCCTTTTGGAGGCATTAACCTGCTCCTCTTTAAGTGTTGCATTTACATGGCTGTTTAGAAACTGCTGCCCAAATTTATTTTATATTTTTGTACAGATTCTGCAGTTTATGATATTGTTTTTTCTAAAAACAAATGCTGTTTATACACACAAAAAAATAGCTATTTTGATAGGATTTGCTCACATAGTTCCTGCATAATTCAGATGTACAAGAACCACTTGTACTTTTATACAGAGTCGTAATGTTTTATATGTGTATGGTGCAAAGAGAAAATTGGATCAAATAAGCCTGCAGTCGGTTTCCCTGAATGCAAACAAAAAAGTGCTTTAAGAAAGGGCTGGGAGCTGCTTCTGTAGGAGTTTCACAAGTGTTTGCTCCCTGCTGTACCCACTGCGCACTACTGTGATTCCTGAAACTTAGAGCCATGTCCTTTTCCAACACGTATGTGAAGCAGTTGGCAGGAAACAGTTGTGGAACTTCACCCGAAGAGGTCCCGAGCACCACCGCGGCTGCAGCCTCCCCGCCCCGGCACCGGGCCGGCGCCCCCCAGCCCGCCCGCGTCCCCTTGCTGGGGCATCCATCCCGCGTGACGTGGAGCGCCTTAACACGGCGGCAGATCAGCACTTCCTCACCCGAAGCTCCTGGGAATGGTTTGGAGGGGGAACGCGCCCGTTGCCCACCGAGAGCCAACCTCTTGCGGCAATCCTCCTGACCGACGGGCGTACGTGCGGAGCGGGCAGAAGACTGGCGTTGACAGCGTCCACTCGCCCTTTCTTGGAGCATTTCTCCTTCCCTCTCCCCACCTCACTGTGCTAAGTGCTGAAAAAGGCAACTTCAGTATTACTGCAGTGAAGCTCATCTCTTACCTGCACTGGATGGACTTGCTCTGATATCCATTGCTGTTGAAACTGGAGCCAGTCGTGTTACATGCCTTGGCATCTCGTATAGGGTTGGTTTCTTGTATCAACTGTGTTACCTGCTTTACACTTTATAGACCCGTTTTACAACGAATATACAGACACAGCTTTCTATGCATGGTCCCATTCCCCGTAACACCTGAGAAGTCTTCTCATTACTGCACCAATAGCATTTTTTTAAGTTCATTGTGGTGTACATTTAATTTAAAAAAAAAAAAAAATGTTTGCGATGTATCATGCCTATTGCTGAAGTTGCTATGGCATTTTAGTTTTTCAATGGTACTTTAGCTGTTGAGCGCCGGTTACAACCTATATTGTTGACATGCCTATGGCTTCTTTAGGAATAACTTTTATATTTATTTAAGAAATTTTAAATTATGTTTTACGTCATTTGGCAATATTCAGTCAATTCTGCTCCCTTCTTGTCATGGATGAAATTGGGTCTTGTCTGCCCTTTAAGGAGGCAGCTTTTTATAAATTGGCACTTTAAAACAGGCCATATATATTTATTAGTATATAGATAGATAGATGTAACATAGATATGCACACAGACACAGTATAAAAGCAAATATGTTTTGCAATGAAGGAACTCCTAATCGAAATGAAATGCGTCATGTACAATTACAAAACGCGTTTTTGGCTCGTAATTCATCTGCCAGGGTGAGACGTGGGGCTGGGGGGAAGAAGGGGGAACTGGCCGAGGGGGTGGGTTTGCTTTCCTTTTTTTTCCAGGCCGAACTCAGTGAAGCAGCGGGATGCTGATGGATTTGCAGTCGTTTCCTTACACGGACTAAAAAAAAAAAATAAAAAAAAAAAAAAAAAAAGTTATTGCTTCAAACAGAAAACCATTGACCAAGCGTAGCTTTAGGGACCATCGGAAGTGAGGGGGTGGGGGGACACACACGACTGCTTCGTCTCATACCCGGCAGCGACCGGACCTTGCTCAGCCGCGCTCCTCGGCCCTGGTAGGAAAACAGCCCTGCCGGATTCTGCACCTCTTGTAACTGGGAAAACGTCAGCCGTGCGAGGGTCGCGTGTCTGCCTGCACAAACAGGTAGGCACGCGATACCGTCAGCAGTTTCACATGGTAACTTGGTAAGCACCCGCCTTACCATGGTTAAAAACTGATTTACAGTACGCCAGAGCTGCCTTTTTTTTTTGTTGTTGTTTGGGATTACTTACACATTTAAACAAATACCATATGCTAGGTAAAAGTTCACATGAATGCCACTTTTGGAGAGCTGTGCTGTTGTTAAAGTGGAGTTAGTTGAAGTTTTTGTATCCGCAGAACAGGAGAGGAGCTCTAAATCCACTTCACCACTCGGGAAGATGATGTCTGTGTATCCTTGGTGCTGAAGAGCACGTCCTATGGCAGAGTCCTTACGGGAATCCCATAGGACATAAACATACCCTACTTACGGGACTAGGCAAAAGGTTAGCGAGGCTGGTGCTGGTCTGTAACCATGGCAAGCTATGGAGGGAAGGGCTCAGCTGTGGCTTTCTCCCCACACCATCACTTACTGTCTATAGTGTGGCCTTTGCCACGATCCCAACAGCAGCCACGCGTGGAACGTCTCCGAGTCCTAAACCAGGGATGGAGATTGACATTAATGTGCAATGAAGTGACAAGATGGGAGCAGAATAAAGGAGCTTTGGATTTGAAGTGATTTTTTTTTTGTTTTTCGTAAATTATTTATTCTTTTTTTTTTTTCCTTCTGTAAATATATTTATTTTATTGTGAAGCTAACAACATCTGGATTGTAACATGTACAGAATGTATGGTAGGAATGTATTCTCTTGTAGGAATGTAAATCTGTATGAAAAAGGGTATGGGAGCCAGATTCAGAGAAAATGAATTGAGTTCCAGTCAGGATATGCATGGTTCACATGACTTTTTAAATTTTTTTCCACGCTTTTTCTAATATGGGTCTGGTTGTTTGAAATATGCAAAAAAGGTATGGATGAGGGACAGTTTTATGTTCAAAATTAGTCCTAGTCAGGCTCCTACCCCGTCAGCTTCTCGCGACGGGTCTCCCCCAGCACTCTGCTGGAATCTGCAACAGGAGCAAACGCAATCACCTCCATTGTGCTGGCCTAGTAAACGTTTGAAAAAGGTGATTTTTTTTGTTTTGTTTTGTTTTTTTAAAACACACACGGGAAGCCCAGCTGAAGTCCCTGGGGCTGGACAGCTGAAGAAGGGTGCGGGATGTTACCTCCAGCCCCAGAAGTTGCGACAACAGAGCCGACACCACCTCATTGCCAGAAGGTAAGGCCAGACAAGAAGTCAGGACCGCACCGCGCACATGCGGCAGAGGGTTTGCTCGCTCGAGTTCCAACTACCCGCGTTGCTCCGTGTGTCCCACCAGCCCGTCCTCGGACACCACAGGTCCCCTCCAGAGCCCGATGGGACCGCACAGCCCTATATGCAAAGGAAGGGGGAACTTCCCCCTTCAAGCAGTGTCATATATAAATGCATCAATCTGGCACCTTCCTTGCAGCCAGCTAGAAAAGCAAGCCACCGTCTGAAGCAATCACTGCAAGAATAAATTTGGACCTTGTGAAAGGTAATTTGGTTTTTCCTCAATGCTGTGTGGTAATAGCCTGGGTTGTTTAAAACCAATGTTTCGAATCCGAAGTTTACACTTTTATCACCATTAAATTGAGTAAATCTTAATGGGTCCTGTCTGACAAACGGTTTAATTTCACTCCAGCATATTGTGAACTTTTCGTTCTTGTTGCAGGGTTTCTGTTGGTTTTGTTTTGGTTCCCCTCGCCCCCATCAGGTTTCAGTATCCTGCTTCTGTGCAAGTTGCTTTCAGTGCTTCTATTAATTAATGAGACTGAACATTTTTAAAGAAATTAGTTCTTTTTCAAGCACTTTTTCTTTTTCTGAAAATAAGCCTAATGCAAGTTCTGGAACCTCTTTAAAAAACACAAATTGCAGCTAAAATCCCAACCTCGACTCCTATCTAGTTCTGAGCATAATCCATACTAGTGCCTGTAAAGGCCAAGATTCTGGAAAAGGTGTAAATAGTGTGACATGTTCAGTGCATGGTTGTTTGAACAGGGCTTGTTATTGTCAAAAAAAAAAAAAAAAAAGAAAAAAAAAAGAAAAAAGGCTGTATTTCCCCTTCCCCTCCCACAGACCTTAGAGCTGTGCCTTTTCTATGCAATATTACAGACATATACATCTGAAACCAGATTACTGTATTCACATGTAGGTATGGGCTGTAATCAAAAAACAATTGGACAAATGTACATGGAAATGAGCAGTCTTACTTTTGTAGTTTTATATTATACAATAAACAATTAAAATAAATTCTGGCTTCATTCTTTCCCTCCACAAAAGAGGACGGTAAGGGGGAGGCAGACCCCCCCGGTCAGCAGCAGGCCAGGGCTGCGGGAGGGGGTCTCGCCCGGAGCCCGCGGGAGGTGGCAGGGGCGAGGGAGGGACAGCCCGCTCTCACCCCGCTCCACCTCAGAGAACAAGAGAAAAGTCACCTCCCGCGAGGCCTGTTCTGGCATGAGGCTCTTGTCCCCGACACAGAGACGTGCCCTTGGTGGCCGTGTCCTTCTGGGGCCGTTCTCGGACTACGAGTGCCGAGGGATGCTCAGCTCTGCTGCGGTGCGAGCTGCAGCTCCAAGCTGGGCTGGGCGGTGCGTGCAGCTCACCGGGGCGAGCTAGCCGAGAGCAGAATCTGTCCAGTTTTAATACATACAACGCACTGGCCTTTAGGGCATTAAATCCCAGTAGGAAACATCTGATACCTTAATCCACTGCTTCATTTATCAGTGC
>NW_009196320.1:3536-4920 GCF_000690835.1 Fulmarus glacialis | reverse complement strand
GGGGCGGCGCGGGGAAGAAGGGACGGACCTACATGACAAAAGACCAGACACATTGGTACCAAACAGTAAGCAACCCCATAAAACAGGAGCTAAAACCCAAGCCTGCCACACGCATGGTGATAGACCACTCTGCTATGGTCAATATACTAAATATACCGGCACCATATACCAAAGCGAGGGCAGAACTGAGCTAGACCTCCCTAGACCCCCACACAGGAGCTAAACCACAAGCAGTTACCAGCCAGACAGCAAAGCAAACATGCAGGGAGCTGAAACCCCAGCAGACAAGATAGGAAAGTTTCAGGAGACAGACAATAGATTAATAATTTCCAAAATTTGGCCCAGCTAGTGGTGCTGGGAACCTTAAAAGTTTGTTCATGAGGCAAAAAGGTTAACGGGACAAGCACAAAGCTTGCTCCCATTTTTCTCTGTTTTTATTCTGCTTCTCCTGGAAGGACAATAGGGACTGCCACAAGGCTCAACACTGTAAGACACACCCTGCCTAGGATGTAGGTGCAACCAACTACACACTTGATGAGTCACCATGAAGTCAAAATACATTACTATTTAAAACTTTACCAATGCTAAATTCCACTAATTTGTCTGAGGGTCTTTCTGCTTCTGAAACATACTAATTTTCAGACTGGAAGGGGAAAGCTGTGAGGTTTATGGCTTCCCAGGCTGGGGCCTGGCTTTGATCAGCCCCCCTAAAAATACTGGCAAATTCAGAGATCTGGTCTGTTTTCAGAATACTACCAACAGAGAGTGATTTGAGGCTAATAAACATCAGTGCTTGCAAACACTGGTTTGCAATGTCTGAGGACTTCCACAGGCAGAAAACAAATACACAATTGAGGACATGACCAATGCCAGAATGCAGTTTATTAAATTTTCATGCTGACTCTGATTACTTTCATTTAGCAACACAGATGTGCAAGCAGGATGAGGAGATATAGTGCCCATGAGTACTGGGAAATGGCTGGCAATACGAGCAAAATTTGGAAATTAGTCACTTAGAGGAAATGCCGCTCACATGTGCACTTACCAGCTCTTACCAGTGACTTGATTTTAAAGAAGCCATGAAAACATTTTAATATATTAGGTTTCATAACTCTGATTCTTCCATTCTCACATAGTAGTCCACAAATGAGTGAGAAAAAGACAGGAAAGCATTGCTAAGAACAGTTTTTTAAAAAAAGGAATTAAAAAACCACTCCATACATGACCACGATTAAATTGAGGTATTTTCTCTGAAATGTCATCAATATATGCTGAACAACTCTGATCTATTCTGTATGAGCAAAATTCTAACACAGCAAGAGGCAAAAGGAACAGCTTTAGATGGACATGCCATCATGGGTAAGCTCATCCCGGTATTAGCCCA
>NW_009196320.1:0-3494 GCF_000690835.1 Fulmarus glacialis | reverse complement strand
TTCCCTTTTGCTCTGGGCTCTGCCATCAGGGTGCCACAGGACCACCGACAAAGGGAGGAGGTAAACAACACCACAGCCTGCGTGCTGATGGGAACTTCTGGCCTAGGATCTACGTAGGGAAGCCTGGTCTGTCTGTGCAAGTGCTCCCTCCTATTTATTTTAGGAAGAAAGAAACATTTAGCTTGAAGTATTTTAGCTGGAGCGTGTGAAGAATAAAGAAGGAAAATTTCCCTTTCTGAATGCTTCAGATTTCATCTTATAATTTCAATTCCCCTTTTAATCATCTACAAGAAATTTAATAAAGCTTTGGCCTAATCCCAGAATAATAGAAAAATGGAGTGTTAGAGCTTTGGACGTACAAAGACACATAAAGGGAGCCTCTGCAGCTGGAGTCGGCGTGTGCTGCCAGCCCTGCTGCAGCAGCTGGGTCCTGGGGCAGCCACACCAGCCTGGAGGTGCGGGGACAGGGCACCGCTGCCCCTCCTGGCCTTAGGGGCAGGTCTGGCAGCTTCATCTTTCTCTTCTACTATTTGTGCTTAAAAAAAAAACCCTACCCACTGTCAGATGAGTACTCAGCCATAGCAGCAGATGCATGTGCATGGCACTGCAGCAGACCCACGCAAAACTGGGGTCAGGGCTGTGGGTGCAGCCACGGCCTCTCATCACCAGTAGGCACCGCGCGTGGCTGCTTCGCTTCCCAGTCCTCCTGCTGGGTGGGATCATGGACCATTCCAGCATTGTTGTCAGGAAGTGTGGTGGACATAAAATGGACAAATGAAACATTTTACTCCTTCCACAGTATGAAATCTCATTTTAAGAGAGAAAGGATTAACTGTTTAAGTAGTTAAATTAATTAGGACTTAATTAAGATACATTTGGACATGCATCCTCAATTCAGGGTTCCCATGTGTAGATTTAAGAACCAAGGGAGAGGGATTAAAGTAATGTTAATTATGTTCCATTTATATTGACTATTTAAATAGCTATCCCTTTCCAATTATGAGTCTCTCTAACTCAATTTCTTCAAGAAAAGCAGCCTTACCCTGAAATTCTCAAGGATGTTCTTCAGCCAAAAGAAATGTCTCCCCCTACAACTGTAAATTTATTGAAGCCAAGTGAAATGATTCTGGATTTCAAAACATGGCATGTTAGAGTAGCTCTCTTGTGGTTCTTGCAAGTTCTTGAAAACAAGGAGACAAGCAGGCAAACATAGGCGGGTTAGTATTTAGACGAGTGATGCTTCATGTCAATGAGAAGCTGTTCAGCAACTATGCAAGAAGCTGGACCACAACTCTCATTTTGAGACTTGCTAGTAACAACATGCCCATGATAATTTGGCAAATCAGCAAAAAAGATGAGCAAGTTTTAACATACCACCAGAGCAAAGTCATCTCTAAGAGTGCCCTGGGGCCAGTGCAGGGATGTACCCTCAAAACCCAGGTAGGCTCTTAGAGAGTTCAAATCATCAGCCTTAGGTCACACTCTTCTTGTTCCTGCCACCTTAACGCCCCCCCCACTTCCTTCTCTCCTGCAGAAAAAGGTAAATCTGCCACAGCCGCACACATTGCTTTGGGACTGTTCGCCTGCTCTCGGGGACACTGCGAAGGTTGGTACTGCTCACAGGAACTCACTTCAGGACCAAGAACAGAAAGCACAGCTGACTGCTCTTTACAGACTGTATTAAAAATTATTAAAAAAATCTGTTTACAAGATTCCAAACACCTTTTGTGTAATGATGATCTAAGTTCTCATTAATGGCATAAGTCAAAGAACTTTATTTTTTTAACGTGGCCATGTCTCTTTAAAATGAATGCTGTTTTCACACTATTTAATTTCTATAATTTAAAGATGCATGGAGAGAAGAAAAAAAAAAAAAAAGACTTATTTGCCTTTCTGCTGCAATGAGAAACCACACTTATTTCATATAAAAATTTACCACCATTATTTATTAGCAGGCAGAAAGCTTCTGGGTATAATAAAAATTTGTACATAAAGCTTGCAGCTGCCTGAGGAGAGGGGAAATTAACTGTAATGAAACTGGTTTAAAGAGCCTCATAATATCACTTTAAAAATACCAAAAAAGAAGGGGGTAGAAGCAAGAAGAAAAAGAAAGATTTTTTTGGTGAATCACAAAATATTTTCTGTTCTTTGTGCTAAATTCTCATATGAAAACAAAAGACAAGTTTTCTTCTCATCTTTACATTTAAGATGTATACCTGAAAGGAGCATTTTCTTCTCCACATATCCTAATATTGCACCTCTTAATAAGCAGCAATTTTGTCTAATGAGGATTTCTTCCTGAGTGGCAGATTTTTTTATTCCTAGTTTAGATACTTTTGCTGGTGGTCAGCTCTTTATGCGTAACTAACCTCCCAGTTACTTGTTCCTTGGAGATTCAAGGAGCCCAGCTCACAAAGCTTCACTCAGGAAAATAATTCCAGTAACATCTAGAAATGGAATCATTTCCATTTGCAATGCAGTGGCAGGACGGAAGAAAAAAAACCCATCAAGAAATTCAGTTATGGGGAGACTGTGCAGTCACTTGTATACTCAAACCTGCACCACAGAGATAGCTGAGAGCAGGGTATCTCTCTCGCCCAGCTGAATAAGGCAGGCAGTGATGCCATTTCACTTACTAAGGTATTACAAGTTCTTACCGTGTGCATTTGCTTATAGATACCTGGCTATATTTAGTTTTTGGGGATGCTTTGGTCATCTGAACTTCAGCATTTGGTAAACAGTTTTGGTGCAAGTAATATATATGTATTGAAAGTCCTCAGTGCAACAACTATATAATTATGCAAGATTTTAGAAAGATTCAGTTACACTATAAGGGAAAAACTTTTGCACTTGATTAAGAAAAATTATTTGTTTCGTATGCTGAATTGATCATAAATGGTAGGTGGTAAGCTAAGACCTTTGTATTGCCTTGTCAGACACACTCTGCAGGCACCTTTTGCTGTGCAGCATGTACCATGGTGTGTCCAGCCTGCTATGTCGCCTCAAAGAGCAAGGAAACCCTGGCACAAGGTTATTCATCTTGACCTTTTTAATGTGTAAAATTCAGGTCACAGTATATTTATAAAAGCCAAAATACACTATTACTGTAGGATGCAACTCAAAGACTCAACAAACTGCTGGTTTCTTTTTTGGCTACTTAGCAGCTAACCAGAGCTTTGCATTATAGAACTCGCATATAGGATCACCTTCTAAGACTGAAAGATAAGCTGCCAAACTTCACCCTGAAATAAATCTGCACAGCTGAGTTATTAATTTATAGCCAAAACTCACTAGACAGGATCTCCATGTGTTTATATTTTTGTTCCTGAAGTAATCTTTCTCCTTTTTCCCTATGGAAAACTGCTCAGGTCCACAGCAAATAAATAAAAAAATAAAGTATTGACCCTGTATATGAATTTAAGCAACATCCCAGCTGATAAAGCCAGCAGTAAAGTGTACAAAGCACAGGTGGGCTTGGGGGGTGGGGGTGGAGG
>NW_009196319.1:0-20285 GCF_000690835.1 Fulmarus glacialis | reverse complement strand
GGGGCGCCGACCCGCGCGTGCCGGGCAGAAAGGGCAGCAGGCAGGTCGCGAAGCAGCAGGGCCCGTCCCGCAGGGCTCCTGGAAAGTTTCCTTCCTTCGGGCGATGACTCCTCTATCTGGGCTCTGGGAAGCTTGGGCAGAGACACCAGGTTTGTCGTCACCGGCGGAGCGCTGCGGTGTTTGTTCGGTCCAGGCGAGGCAGAGGATGCCCTTGTGCACGCAGCTCTGCTCACCTTCCTCCCTGCCCAGCCACTACCGACGGGGATGAAATAACTAGCTGATAATCCTAACAAAAATGCAATTAAAAATTAAGCATTACCACCCAAATCCTTTGCTGTAACAATGTACGGGGTAAGCTTACTGCAGATGAGTCGGCAGCTCCCAGGTATCCCGTATTGACATGCATAAATTCCACTTTTCTAAAATAGCTGTTCCTCTAACCCTCATCCTCAGATAACCTGGCACTGCTTTGCTCCCTTCCCTCCCCAACGTGGCGCATGGGGGACAAATGATCATCAGAGGCAAGAAAGCTCTGGGGTAAATCCCCATTTATTATCCGTAGATGTAAACAGAAGGGCTGAAAAGAAGTCAGCTCAGAAAATACCTGGCTACTACACAGGAAAAAGTGGTGTTTGGGGAAGTTATCTGAAGGGCAGCAGCCTTCCCGAGGCTCAAAACTGCTTCCATTTAAGTCAATAAACATGAACCTCAGCTAAACTACTTAGCAGAGATTTCTTCACAGATCCTTCATTCAAAATCTTTGGGTGAAAGAAAGTACAATTATGGTTTTTGTAGGTTTATGGGCAAGAAAATATAACCAGGTTATTATGATGGAAACATCGTCACTCATCACCACAGGGACAATGCCAAAGTTGTGGTTGAGATGGAGCTATGAATATGCATTTTGGGGGTTAAAGTAAAAAAACACACTTTTGGCTCTACAATATAGCCAAACATAGAAATAAGTAAATTTCAAAAGTCAGAGTTTTGAGATTTTTTTTGTGTTTCTGGGAGGGTTTTTTTTGCTATTGAACTTTGCAAATGGTATGTTTTTGGGGAGGGAGCTGGACTGGCTGAATTACAGTTTTGAATACGATCTCCTTATTTAACTGGTCTCATTTCCTCAAACAAAATTCCTCTAGGATAAAAAAATTCTCTACTTCATCCACCCTCACAATTATCTTTGCTTTAAAAAAGTTTCCAAGTTCAGTTCAACATGAACATCTTTTCTGTACACGTCCCACACACATTCGGATGGGCAGTTACGCACGTTCATAACCTCAGCAGTTAAAATTTTGTTTAAACACAACTCGCCTCAAAGAGCTCCAGAACAAGCCAAATTTGTTGCCTGCTGTACACAGGCTTCAAAGCAAGGTCTGTTTGCATTCACATGTCATTAAAGACAATATTGATGAGTTAATGAAAGGTAGAAGTGGAGCAAGGCATCAAACACTTGACAATAATCCAGGGACAATTTTATATTGGGAAAAGAGCTGCTCTAGTCTAAACAAGCAGAGAAAGAAGTTGAAGCAGCGGCAGAAGTGCGGGCAGATGCTAAGGCAGACTCTGCATGCAGTCAGGGAGACAAGGGAAGAAACTGAGCTACAGGTTCTGCTTGTTGTCAGCTAAAACCAGCTGAAGACATGCAGATAATTTTCCCATCCCAGTTTATTTTCCTTTCTTTATGGTTATGATGCAAGTACAGATTAACATGATTTTAAACAAAACCTGAACTGTTGCATAAATTCAAGTTCTACAGATAGTCTGGAGGAAAAAAAAAGGGACGAGTATATGAAAACCAAATATTAAATCAACTGGTTTCTTTAGGAGTGTGGAGGTGATTTTTGTTACGTTTCTCTCGAACAAATAGCCAAATGGATATTATTGCCTCCTACCTCAAAGGGTAAAAACGTGACCAGACTCAGCTTGAGGATGAGGGGACAACCCATGTTCTGTCAACATTCGCCTCCGAGATACCTTCAAATTAATTTTCCTTCTTTTTTTTTCTGTTTCCTTCCCATCGCTTTTTCCCAACCACCTTCTATAAAGAGGCCTGTGCTCATGACACCCCAGTACTGGGGGGGGGCCTCATCTTGGCTTCCTAACAACCAGCTGTCCCTTCTGCGCTGAAGCAAGAAACCGGGTTTGGTTCGGTTGAGTTTGTTGCACCGTTTTGCACGCGCACAAGGTTTGAGGAATTGCACAACAGGCCTACTATTTTTAAGGGATCAAGAGGCAATATGCAAAACAGCACGTCAAGAATCCTCTGTGACCCAGGTTTCCTTCTCCCACATCCCACGCGACAAATGTTTCATGCCCTCAATTTGGTTTCTGGGTCGCTCTGGCACTTCTCCCAGCCCCAGCCTCAGCAGCCGGGCACGTGGAGGAGCTCAGCACGAGGACTAGACCTGCTCTATCACCCCACCCCGTCCAGGTGCTCCCAACCCCACGCGGAGCCCGGTTTGGCCGAAACCCAGCTCGTGCAGGGAGCGTATCCAGGCCGTCTCGCCTTGCTCCATTGCTGCTTTCTGCACTGTGGAAGCACTTCCCAGGCAGGTCTGCAGGGCCAGGCGCCGCAGGGCAACATCCCGTCCTACTGACGGGAATAGCAGAGTTCTCCTTCATTTCACAAGACCCAAGATTTCATCCAAATATCTTTTGCTGTTTGTTATTCTAGGGAGAGGGGGGTTTCTGTGGGAGATGACAGTATTGCAGAAGTGACTTCAGCGTTATTGGTTCTACCGCAACCAAGAGACAAATACTTTCTGCTATTTACCCCTCAAACTCTGGTCAATATTTACTATATTGCCCTCAATGCATTAGTGAAGACGTTCACTCACATCCGTTGCCTGCCAAAAAAAGCAAGTTAATTTAGCTTGGTGATACAATTCAAAGCGGTTTGAGTCATCTACATCCCTGGCTATCCGTGTCCAGACAGACACCGCATCCATCCATGCATGCATTAATAAAGACTTAAAAATAGACCATCGATTCCTCTAGACCTGAAATAACACGTCTGATCCCAGGAAAGCAAAAGACCCAGCAGGGATGACCTCAGCCAAGGGGGTGCAACGCAGGTGGTTTTCCTAGTGTACCTCCAAGTGGTGGTGGCCGGGTCCTCCTGCTCTCCCGGATCCTGTGGCTGGGGAGGGGACATTGAAGATGCTCTGGCAGTGCCGGCACTGCCGACTTGGCTGGGCTTAGGTGCTGACGAACAACAGATCAATTATTCATCAGCTAAAAGGCAGACTTCTATTACAACAGATGTTTCTCCGAATGTTTGACACTGCCCATTAACTCACCCTTTAATTTTAATTGCTTAACTAATGGCTATGTTCAAGGTTAAATGAGTTTAAATCTCATTCTTCTCTTGCGCCGCTTAATATGAAGATACCATCCGACCTAACGGGGAAAAGGGAGGGAGAAGGAACCGAACCAAGTATCACCTCTGACGGGATACAAACAAGTGGCCAGTTAATCCTCTGCACGCCTGCCCAGGGGTAGGTACAACACTCGGACCTGGTTTTCTCTAAAGCAGAGAAGTGATGGAAGGATCCCTCAGGCTGAAGGTGGCCGTGGGGTTGCAAAGCCGGGCTGGACCTGGGACCGCAGTCGGGAAGGAGACGGCTCAGGGCGAGCATCCTTCTTGAAGCCAACACAGACAGGAAAGGTGCTCAGGGAAGCAGGAAGCATTTGTTTCAAACACTCTGTTTTGGTAGCCTCCAAACTGAGAACTCAACTTAAATGAGTAATTTAGGTTTGTAAGTCATGGCGATGTTGGCCCGGCTTGGTGCTCCTACCCTTCCTCCTATAAATATTTATAGCCCATCTGAAGAGCGGAGTTTGCTGGCCGAGTGGGGAAGGAGCCCCTGAGGAAGAGGAGAGCTTCACCTGGGGCAGCAGGGAGGGATTCGTCTCTCAGAGGATAGGACCCCGAAGAAGTGCTGGGCTGCAGGGCAGGGGACGTGGTCCCTGCCTTGCTGCTGCCATTGCATCCTTCTGGCTGATTTCTCCACTCGTTTTGTGCCATGAGAGTACCATGTACCTACACAGCTGGTGCTCGGCATCTTAGCGAGATCACAAACACACAAATTTCTGCAGCATGCATAGCTACAGTCTTGCTATCTGGCAAGCCAGTAAATACCATGCATTTTAGCCCTACGACTTGGTAACCCCAGGAACGATCAACATGGGTGCTGCTAATGGCACATAAAGAAGTGTGTCCCTGTCCCCTCACTGCTCCTCACCGCAAGCACTAGGATGTCTCCACAGCAGTACCCACCTTCACAGCCAGGATCAGTCCCCTCAAGTCACACTAGAAGAAAACATAAGGACGCATCCTGGAGAGGCCACATCACCAGGCAGGAGGGTTTTCCTCAGCTCAGGCAGGCTCAGAGACACCCTTTGGCATCACATCTGTTCATGTAACTCAAGAATATGTTGCACCATTTTTTTAGCAGGGCCCATGGATTTAGTTTGGAGAGCTCAGGTCTGCCCCCACAAAATAAATCACCAGTACCAGTGGGAATAATGGGAGAGGCAGGACCAGACCCAGCCCTCCACAGCCCAGGGAGCAGCATCACCACAGCACCCCCATCCCAGGAGAGGGACTTGACACACACGGTCAAGGAAAACACTTTTTATTCTCTGCGTCTTACCACACTAAGGACATGAGGGAAGGAAAGAGGAAGCAGGCAGAAGAATAAGCATTTTTTTTCAACATAGAGGAGAAAAGGAAGCATGTCTCCTTCCTTTCTGGCTTGCTTTCCGTCCTTTTGTCCCTCTTTCAAGAGGTGAAGGAGCAGAGATTAATGCACACCATTCTCCAGGTTGTTCTCGCCCTTCAGGATACGTTGGTCCAGATACTTCTTGTCTGTTTTATGAACAATTTGGAGACTGAAAGGTGAGCAGACCCCATGCTAGGGCTACAGGAGGCTAGGGTCTGATCTCTGCTTTGCTGGTGTAGATCTAGCTCAATTCAGCCATTACAGCCAAACCAGGCTCTAACACTACCCTCCTACCAGGATTTTGTGAAAACCCTTTGGTTACACCACTCGCTCAGATTCAGGAAACCTAGTCCCCACTTTTTGTCCTGGAAACATTCAAGATCAGGTTGAACGGGGCTCTGAGCAACCTGATCTAGTTGAAGATGTCCCTGCTCATTGCAGGAGGGCTGGACTGGATGACCTTTAAAGGTCCCTTCCAACCCAAACCATTCTGTGATTCTATGATTTACCAAGGAGGTTATAACCACTGCCATCACGCATCAGCCACCGCTACGATCGTGACCTAGAGCATGCCCAGGCCTGGGTGTCCACGTGGGAAGAGGGAAAAATGTTAAAGGACATCAGCTTGTCCCCTGTTGCCACAACCAGCGTTACACCACAGCTGTTAAGATGAGGGCTGGCCATGGTTAAACATCCCTCCTGCTCCCAGGGACAGTTTAGCACGAGAAGAGACACTCCCTCCTCCTTACCCGAGTCCCCTCCACCCCAAAACAGAACCAAGCAGAGACAGCTGAAAACTTGTGACCTTCCACTTTTGCATGCAGCAGGAAGGTTTCCCAGCCCTTCTTCCCAGCTAAGCAATTATAAAGTGGAATAAGCCTCTTTAGTTTAGTTTCTAAACTGAAAAGAAGTTCTTCATTTTTTTAAGGTTTTCTTTTTTTCCCCCAAACAGGCTCACGAGGACATCCACCCATTTGATTTTGGCTCCAGCTCAGCAGCATTCGGTAGTGACAACCATCAATCCTGCCAGAGAGCCGATGGCACAGACTGCTCGGAGTGGGCGATCTCAATTTTTTGCAGCTACACTGCAACTTGCGTGGCGGTTCAACGCTAGCTGGCAGGCAGCCAGGCGTTCAGCATCCTCCTCCCACCCAGAAAGGTGTCTCTGCAGAGCAAGGTGCCGGGGCTGCACGACGGCTGCCAAGACCACGGCGTGAACCATGCCAGTCCTGCAAATAGACGCCGGATCGCAGAGCTGTTAATCCTACACATTTCGGTGTCACAAAGTTCACCGGTGAGATTTTTTTTTTTTTTCCCCACCCACCAAGTTCAGCCTGACTGGTATTAAGTTTAATTTTATGGATGGTTTATTGCAGCCCGATTTTTGGCAGTGAAGGGCAAGGTTGCACCAAGCACCAGCAATGTCGAGGTCCGGCTACCAGCTCGCCCCTACCCTTTGGCAAATATCGGATTTCTGAGTGCAGAAGTGAGGATTTCATTCTTTGTTCTTGAACTCATTCTTTCCATCCCAGGGGCCAGTGGAATGTAATCTCTCCAGATGCCAGCACCTCTTAGGAAATTGTAATATAGCAGCTATGCACTGTAAGTGGCTTATTCATACACGAAGAATAGTAATATCCTTGGGGGATGGTTTTGAAACGGTGTGCGGTGACACAATCCCAGGGACAGGCGGGATTTACTTCAGCTGAGGATCTGTCCCCAAACACACTCGTTTTCCAGAGGAGCAGCAGAGCTGGTGTTTCATATTTTACTCTTGGTTTGTTTAAAGTCTTTTCTTGCTGTTTAAAACCACCAGTGCTTCCTTCCTGGGGAGGGAGGCAATGCTTTTAGAGCCAGAACAATCGGCTGAGTAAATTATCCTGTCCGCTGGCACTAGCAGACTCCACCGAGCTACTAGGAACCTGATCAGCTTTTTTTTCCCCTCTTGCTACTATTATAATAAAATAAAGATTTGCTGAAAGTCCCTCTTTGCAGCAAAGCAAAAGAAATGCCTCGTGGAGAGCAATTCCAAGGAGCATTCTCAAAGCTTTCATCGACCAACTCCAAATTAAGAGGTTTGTCGAGAAGAAAAAACATACAGGAGAACAAGGGAGCCCGAAGAGCCAACTGACAGATTACCACACGACAAAGCTAAAAGGGAGCTCCAAACCCTGCCAGCGCGGCTGCCCGCAGAGCCTGCCAAGAGCCAGATGCTGCCACGGGGATAATATCCTCCAGGGCTGGGGAACCGGGCGCTTCTCAGCCTACCGAGCTGAGGACAAGGGGATGGAGGGGCAGCTGTGCACCCCTAGCCCATCACGTCTATAAGAAAAGGACCGGAGAGAGGCATAGGCAGGTCTCTTTGGAAAAGAAAGGGAAAAAAACCCAGGGAATTTGCTTCTTACCCAGAAACAAATCTGGGGAAAAAAAAAAAAATAGCTGCAAAAAGAATTCTGAGTCCTTCTGGGTAGTGTCTTTCCTCCTTATGCAAAGCAAACTGCCACTCGCAGCGGGGGGACAGCAAACAGGTCAGGCAGGGGAAGAAATGACACATAAGCAAGGGAATAACCAACGCGCTGTGCAGAATTAGGAACCAAAGTGCACACGCTGAGGAGCTCAGTGCTCACCCCTCTCCAGGCAGGCTTTTATTAGTTACCAGCTCCGGTGGCTCTGCAGCGGGATTACGCTGAGGAAAGGGCAAGTTAACACAGACGCGTCGGTGTTAACACTACCCTTGAACGCAAGTAGCATAAACACAAAATATTTGTTTCGCTGCTACTGTGCAACATCTGTTCCCGATGACTTACTCATTCTCCGCTCTCCCTCCCTCGGGGTTTCAAAGTACACAAGGAAGAGGGAGAGGCTCGCAGGTAGCCGACGCCGTTGTGCCCGCTTGGAAGTTGTGCAACATCAGAGCCCGTTCAACAGCCTTTACGTGGGCAGAAGTCTGCACCGCTGCACTGGAGTTTGCCCCAGAGCTTCGCAGGATACGGCCAACAAACCAGACGCTTTCTATAGAAAGTGCACTATATTTTCTGCAATTCGGTACCTCCACACGTAAAAATCCATAGGGATGGCAAACCTTAAAGGCTGCAAATCTAATACTTTCCTTAGCAGATTAAAAAAAAAAAAAACACTTGCAAAAAAAAAAAAAATCGTATTTTAAACTTATATTTTAAAACCCACTGAATCAGCCAGCTTTGGCTGCGGTGCCAAAGCCAGCAATGCAGTAAGAGCTCTCACTACATCTATTTTTCTTCCACAGAATCCTTTAACTCCACGCAGTTGTAAAAGCTAAGGGAGTTTGTGCCAGGTCATGATGTGGAGACAGGCTCTCCCAGGGAAACTCCCGGCACTGACATTTTAGCAACAAGGCTTTTAGATATGTCAACTTGAGAGGAGAATGAAGAGATCCAGATATCATGACGGTGCATGAGATCATCCTGGGGGACAAATTCGGGTTTTGTAGTTACATTCCTGATACCTCCCTGCACTCCCCTGTGCTCCATGAACTGCACACAGCCGCATCACATGCCCTGAAGACCCAGTAAACGGAGAAAAACACACAAAAAGGCACATTTTGAAAAAATCATTTTCCAAGATAAATCTATGTTTCCTTATTCTGAAAGCAGTTGACATTTTTTGTTGGCTTTGAAATAAATGAAACAGAAAGCCAGAACTTCTGATTTGAAGGTGAATGATAAAGCATTGCAAGAACTTGCCAGTATGCTACTGGAGGCAGAGTGAAACACTGCAAGAAAGTCACTGTGCTCATACTGTACTTCAGAGCAGCGTTTAGCAAGTTTTGGCATCTTTTGATGTTTGCAAATACTGTAGAACAAAGTGTTGTCTGATCTTTTAAATTCTAGTTTTACAAGCAGCAAGGCTGAAAAAAAACCAAGTCAAATAAAACAGGTGGCTTTTCTTGTTGAAAGTCTCGGGTGACTTTTTAGCCTAATTTTAGAGGTAACAAGAGTTTCTGATTCTGCTGATGGTGAGGAGTGAAAAGTAGCACTCAGGAAGCATCGCAGTTTCTCTGCCCCGCTGGAACTCGGTGCTACCGGGAGCCAGGGCACCTCGGACCCGCTAGCACCAGCAACAAGAAGCAGCAGCGCTACGACCATCATTTCAGGGTGAGGCCGTGCCCAGAGCCCTGTGCTTTACTCCAAAAACCAATCGCCCCTTTTGCATTCAAGTCTACAACCCCAGATTCCTCCCTCCCCAAAATTGTCCTCATCCGCTGGGTGCAGAGCCTGGCTCTCATCTTCGCTGTCTCTTTGGACAAGTCTTGCCCTTGCAGGAGGGGACGGAGAACGACCTGCAGACACTGCTGGCTGCGCCCTAGGCAATGAGGCACTCGGTAAGGTTGAGAACAGCAAGTTCAAGTCCCAAGAAGCTGTGAAAGGCCTGAGGCTCTGCCTGCATCCCTCCCGGGCAAGCGCTGCCACCCCTGGCTTATTGCACTGAACAGCATCACTGACTCCAGCTCCTTTCCTTCCCCAGCTTTGAGAAGGTCCAGACAAGACAACATCGCGTGCTTGAGACTGTACCACCTCTGGATACGTGGAGCTGAACAGAATTCAGTGCTCCAGTTTCATGGCATTGAAACTAGGACTGGGTGGCAGCTGAGCAGCTCGGCAGATCTCCTTCAGGCCTGCTCCCCAGCTAGAGCAAAACTCAACCCCCTGGGTGAACTTGAGCTTAAGCAAACTTTCCATGCTCCCTCAGAGGCACGGAGCTGAAAGTTTGTCTGCCAGGTGTAGGAGAAGCACCAGGAGACAAAGTGCTGCCCAGACCAGGGGATGACGGTGAGCAGGCATGAATCCCACTTCATCCTTCCATCAGCCCGGAGCAGAGATACAGGTACCGGCAGCACCAGGTCTCACAGACCAGGTGTCTCCTGGCAGTCCCCCAGCAGCACCAGGCCCTTTCCCCTCCAGCAGTGAGTTTCTCCAGCATACTCTCAACATAGATCAGCTGAAGCGCTGGAACCTTACAGGGCAGAACGCAGGAAGGACCATCACATTCACTACGTTATTCACTTACCAACACCACCACAGGCTACACTGTCCTACACTGGTCCAGCTCCAGTCTAATGGGTCTCACAATATCCCCTGGTGTAGCCTGGCCCCTGCCTCCCTTTTCTAGCATGATGTATCTGGATACCCTCCTTTTGATTTAATGCAAGAAAAATTAGTATCATTAGTAAGAGGCTGATAGGGTTATTTCTGAAGTCAGAACTAAAGGTTCAGTTTGAAGGCTACAAGAAAGGGAAGGCAACCATGTTTGGGTTCTTCCCCCCTAAAAATTTCTAGTGTTCATTAAAAAGAGATCAAAATTCTATCTTGAGCAAAAGCCTAAGACAAGCCACAGAAGAACACAGCCTACATTTGGCCAAGCAGATGTAGGTCCCTAAAAGTTTCCTGAAGAACAAACATAGCACTGAGGTCTTAACCTTGCACATTTTACAGAAGGCACTTCTGCATGCATTGACCCAACGGCCCAGTTCTCGTGCTGCCCACTTACAGACAGCTGCTTATGCCCTGGAGCCTCCTGTATCTTACTGGCCATGAAATAAAACACCCAGGGGGCTTTAGAATAAGCTCGTTCTGCAGCTTGGCTGCTTTGCCCAAGACTCTGCATCCAGGTCTATTTTAGAAGTTGGGTCAGTTCCCCACGTAAGCCCATTTTTACAGCTCCGTCGTCACACCGTTGGTAGAGCCTCCCTCCTTATCCACCTGGAGAGGCAAAAGCATCAGAGCATATGACCTGGGCTAGAAGTTAGGGGGAGAAAAAAAAGCTTTTCAGGCTAAGGGACAGCAACCTGTGGTGCCCCTGTGGTGGTGGGCACCGCAACAGATTGCCCAAGGAGGCTCCCAGAAGTAGGTTAGACACATATTTGTCAGGTAAAACTAACAGCAAGTTGGCCCTGCCCAGGAGCAGGACAGATCAAATGCCTTGTCTTCCAAGGACCGCGTGTCTGCTCTTTGACAGCAGCAGCGTGAAAGGGTTTGCTTACAAAACATTTCAGAAACAAAACTTCTGTGTAAGAGCATTGCTAAGGAAATAATTAAAAGGAAACCAGCTTCTTCTGACAGCTGATTAGACATCAGAAGAGTTGAAATCCTAGTCATTGCGACTACTCCTCGTCTACCAAAATGAAGATATTTTTAACTAATTTACAAAGTAAGGGAGAGAGAAGCTTCTGCTCCTCCAAATGTCATTGGCCCTCCATAAAATAAAGATAGCTTCTGGTACGTGAGAAATGTCGCGACCCATTCCTGGTCTTTGTTCAGTGCTCATTGCCATAACCTATTGCACAGATGTGATGAATTTTTGAACACAAGATCTATTATGTTTCCTGCCAGAGGCTCAAACATCTACAGGCTTTCAAAATACCTTGCCAGGTAGTTACTTTTTATACTGAGTCAGTATTTGCCAGCAGTTGCTGCCAAGCATTAGCTCGAGTCTTACCAATAGGTTGGGAAGTCAGCACTGCTAATGAAATTCTTCGTATTATCTGAAAGATCATCCTCCCCCCAGCCCAGAGCAAAATTCAAGCGATTCTCGTACTTGAGGACCTACCTCAAGGCAAATGAGTGGAATTTGTGATACCCAAGGCAGAACTGGCATCACCCTTTCCGCCCCCCTCGTGTGCCCAGCCCAGCCCCGTATTGCATTTGTTCTGCAAAATCCTGCTGGACTGGAGCTGCCTTATTGCCCCACAGGGGAATTCAGCCCCTTACTTCCCCCACTTTGGAGACACTGTATTTTTACACTTGTGCTTTCGAGTCCAAGCTCCCTCAATATGACCTTGGGAACGAAGATGGCACTGTCTCATTCCCATCTTGTGCCAGCCAGGAAGCCCAGCACCTGCCAAGTGCCGACCAGACACCGCAGAACATCACGAAGTGCAAGGGAGGTTCTTCCCTTCCACAGCCAAAGCCAAAACAGCCATTTGATAATTAACCACCCGGATCGAGCCAGACAAGCCACGACGATGAAGGTGAAGATCGCTGTGCTCCCCCACGCAACCTGCGCCCCGCGGGGTGGCCGGGAGGAGGTTAGGGGCTGGCCCCAGACCTCGCTCGCAGACACGGCGGCAGATGTGCCGGGCTTCCCCACGGTCTCCCCCTTGCCTGGCAGATGCTGGCCTCTCTGGGAAAGCGCTAAATGGATTCTGCTGAATCACTGCAGCAGATGGTTCGTAACACCACCTGGATAGCACAGAAAAAAAAGAGAGAGATAAGGAAGGTTGGGGAACAGAGAGTACCTAGTGTGTGGGCTGAGTTATCCCCAGGGAGAAGTAACCTGTGGAGAAGGTTGTCATTTGAACTTTTGTTTCCCCAAATTCCTATGTTCCTATTAAGACTGATAACATCCCTTTCCTGGCAATTCTGTCCTGAGGTCTACAATGTATAGTGCTTCAAAACCCCTTGGGATGCTGGAACCCACCCTCTGCTGCTGGAAAACGCTGGCAGCGCTGCCCGGCGCAGGCTGCTTTGGCTGGCGGCTGCACCAGCCTTCAGCCCTGCCTGTGCCCTACTCCTCTTGCTGGGGTAGGGCACATACGAGGTTGATGCACATTCAAGGCCCGTGAATATTAAAACAGGGGTTTTCAGGGGGTTTTTGGATCTGGTTTTGTTTATTTTTTTTTTTTAAAGCCAGGTTGGCAAGTACTTTTCTGTGACAGATCATTCTGAAAGGGCAGAGGAGCCAGCTGTGTACAGAAGCGTGCAGCTGTACGAGAGGGAACAACAAACGGGTAACAATAACCAACGTGTTTGCTTGCTCTCCTCCCGTTAAACAGCATTAGCAATTTTTTCTTCCTTTTTTTTTGTTTTTCCTTTTTTTTAATTGGGATGAAAAGAGGTGGTCAGGAAGAGAGCGGAGGGCTACGGTGCGTACACAGAGGGTACACGCTTGGAAAGCGCTTGGCATCTTCTGCAGTGGCTCATCCCCACATATGAAAAATAAGAAACCAGGATCCCTCGGTCCTGTCGTTATGAAAGACTCTTCGCTGCACAAAGTTGCTCAATCTGCGGCACTTCCAGCCAGGTCCTCCCCGGCACAAAACACCAAGTCATTTGAGACAAAATGTTCCCCAGGCAGGTCGCTCGCAGCCCCGTTCACGATTCCTCCTCCTCCCGGGATGAGGCGTTTTCACACACCAACTGCACGTAGGCTCGACTCCATTTCACTTGAACCCAGCTTTGTCCTACATCGGCTGTTTTTGCTGGGTCACCCCTGCCATTGATTTCCTCAGATAACAGCTGCTGTTTCATGTTCTGCTGTGCACCTTCCTCAGCAAAACGGCGCAGAAAGATACTCACCGGCAAGCAAAGCCCAGGGCGGCACGATCCAACCCTGAACACCAGTAGAAGCTGGATGGTGACGGTACTACCAACAAGCCGGGCAATACAAGGACCCCTCTACCCCTCCACCCCAACTACTTCTCATGGGGGACCTCCCTTGTTAACAGGCTTGGAGGCTTATTTCACCTGCAAGAATCTAATTTAAGCGATAAATACGGACCATCCACACACTGCTTCCCACAACTTGGGATCCAACAGCACCAGGGACCTCACCTGGTGACATCCCCATGGGTCACCATGAACTCTTCTGAGCATTTGGGAGGCATTCTGTCCAAACCCGCACCCCACCACCCAAGCTAGGAAAAAGCCATTCCTCCGTGGTCTCCAGCTGCACGGTGGCATTCAGTGACACATGGCCCGATGCAGCCAGCCATCCACAGCCACCCCTGTGTGTACCAGGGCTAGACCACCTCCAGAAGGCACTTAACGCTTCAAGACAAAAGCTAAAAATAAATAAAAATGTTTCACAACACTCACCCCAAGGAGAACCGGGCTTTGCAAGGGCGGCAGGAACCCAAGCTGCTGGCATTCGTAGGTCTGACCCTTGCCAACCTAAGGAGCCCGTTACGTGCTGTAATCCTGGACGATGACAGCCCTTGCAGCCTGGGGTTAGGACAGCAGATGCTCCCGGGGGTCACCCCCTTTCCCACAGGGAAGGGCAGGATTCCTCCCAGCGAGCTGGCAGGCAGGGAACCCTGCCTGGAGGGATCCCATTGCTTATTCAGTACGTACACACCCCACACCCCCCCTTTCCAGTATCCGCTTAGTGGCCTGGTTTCTTCTCAAAGCTTTTTATATTTCACATTCCTAAGATTTAATTATGTTATCAGAACAACAGGCATCAGGATTTGGAGTGCCAGAATTCACATTAGCAATTGCTATCAACAAAGAAAATGGGCACAGCATGCCCATGCCAGAGTAGATGTGGGCTGCTCTCCTCAATCTACTCGGGGTTATTTATAGCCTGTTTGCAAGCCATCCACCTCCCAGGTTTAGCTTCAAGCTCGCTTCTTTCTGAGCGCCCTCTCCCTCAAAGAAGAACCTTTTGCCTCCCCCTTCCTTAGCACATTTTTTGGGGCAGGGGGGATAAACCACCTTTGAATCTTCTTCCATACAGCCACAACAGCAGAGAAAAGTGAAAACAGAGTGTGCCACAAATACGCAGCCTCAGGGAGACCCCCCCCAGTGGTAGAAATTTAAAAAAAAAAAAAAAATTTATAGTTTCTAACACTTCACCACATCGGAGCAGGACCGCTGTGCATCTCCAGCAGCTCTCCGCCCGCCCCGCGGATGAGGATGGAGGCACAAGCTCCACAAGGCAGGACGCACGCTTGAACGCAAGAAACACCTCCCTATGTTGAGATGATTGCAAAGAAGCGGCTATGCGATAGCAGGAGGGGAGAGAGAGCTGTGCCTCCACACCAGCATTAACTGTAATTTGCCCATCCCTCAACCAGCATCATTTCAAGGCAGTCTGATTCTGCCAGGATCCTTCGCCTCCAAATAATTAAGAAATACAAGATGCAGTGCGTGTAGTAGAGGTGCAAACCTACCCACCAGCTTATTTTCCTCCCCTGAGCAGAGCTGGCATGGGCAGCTCGCGTCTTCTTCCTCCTAATCCCAGCTCCTGCTAAATTAACCCCAGTTTTAAGGCGGATGTTAGCAGGAGCTGGATCAGACCTCAGCTCTCCTAAGCCTGGGAGAGTTTCGGTACTTAAGAGAACCCCTTCACGCAAGTTAGCCGACACGGCTTTGGTCAGCCCAGTAGCGTTGAGATGCCGGCGGGCACCGGCACCTTTGCCGGGCTGTCCTCGCACGCCGCATCGCTTCTGCGTTCGCAGGCTCATCACCCGGTCCCCAGCACCCGCCTGCGGCTGTAAAGCAGCATCGCTCAGGGCAGGGCTGGTCCAAAGCTCACGCAGGGCATCGAAGGGAGACTGGAGCCCGTTCAAACCTCCCTGATACCAGTTAAAATGCAGAAGTGGTGCTGGTTTTACTCCTGCCCAGTGACTAAGGAAACGCTCGGTCAGGCTCTGACTGAGATATGGCAGCTCCTCACATGCCTAAAATTCCATGTGGCCCTGAAAAAGAAAGACATTATTAGAGTATGTAATAATAATTTTTTTTAAAAAGCAGCACAACCACCTGTAAAATGTTAATAATAAAACCAATAATAAAATAAAAAGTAATTAATATTTTTTTTTTTAATAAATAACAATAAAAAATAAAAACACCACACCCCTTCCACTAAAGAGGGGAGAGGAGGAGGAGGCTCAAGCTTACAACTCTAGCACGTTTTATTTTGTGTAAATTTATAAAGACAACAATCCTAGTCACGATTGTCACATTGTACAGCACATACCAATACAGTTGCAAACAGAACTCCACGCAAAACTAAGCGCTAACAGTAGCTTGAATCACTCTTCCTGCGATTGTCGTATCTAGACTAACAGTTTTACACTAACACTGAAGAAAAAATAGTTCACTATAAAACAGTGATAGAACGTTTTTTATAAAATATATTCCATTCCAATAGCTTTTCTACATACTGTATACTATAAAACTCTCCCACAAAAATTAGTGTCTTTAAATATACATATTTAATCTGAACTGCACCAAGATTAAAAACAATTAAAAATATCAATGATTTTTTTTTTTTTACATTAACTTCACAGTATTTGTTTGTAGTAGAAGACAAATCCAGTGTTTAAAATGCGGAGCAGGACTGTCCCCTACAGAAACAGTAACCGCCCCACAGTGAAACAGTTTATGAAGAGACAAGCATAAGTGTGCAATGTTTTTAGTACTTCTCTGTAGAGCCATGAACCATTTTAAAAACATGCTCCGAGCTATTGCAACTTAAAAATAAGAGAGACACACAGAGAGATAGCCAAAAAAAGTCACCTTAAGAACAAAAATAAGTGCAAACATTTTTTTACTTTAGAAATTCAAGCTATGAGGAGTGGGAACACAAATACCAGACTACGAGAACAGCGTGTTCATGATGTAGTAAAGAATGAGAAAGTCTTTTTTTTTCTTTTTCTTTTTTTTGTAAAAAAAACTTTTGCCCCAATTCACTGCAGTACAGAGCATGCTCATAGCATCAGTTTAATGAATTATTTCTACACTAAGATCAGACACAAACTTGTTTCAACTTTTCCCTGCTCCATACGCTAACGATGTTCTTATGGCACATCCTATTTTATGATCTTCTTAAAAAAAAAAAAAAAACACAACACAAGAACAAAAACAAAACCAACCAACAGTAATTGAAGACTGAAATGCAAAAAAAGTGTCACAAGAATGCAAAATTAAGATTACCAGCTTCAGTAATGCTGACTCTACATTAAACTCTTTACATGTTGTTCAACATGCAAAACCCATTGTTATAAAATTTAAAGTGAAGTGTAAATTAACTAGTTTTGAATTAGATTAACAGTAATAATTCCACTTCAAAAAAAAAATCTAATAAATACTATATCAAGTATCTTCAGGAGAAAAAAAATAACTTAATTTTAGTAGAAAGAAAAATAACTTAATTTTAGTAGATTTTGTTCAGTGCTATTTCCAATCACAGCAAAAAAGAAAAAAAAAAAAAGGAAGAAAAAAACTGATAAGTAGAATAAGACCACAGTACCAAAGCCACTTATGTTCAAGATACAGTACTCTCCCACAACTTTCATATGTAACAGGTTCAGCAAAAATATTTTACAGTCGAGAAATTAGACTGAAAACAAAAAAAACCAAAACTATAAATAGAAGCAAAATTTCACATTACATGTACATTCATAGTTTAAGAGATGAATAATAGAGGAGGCTGTAACAAGTAGATCCTGATTTTCTTTAAAAAAGGAAGTACTTATTTAAAAAAAAAACAAAAAAAAAACCCAAAAAAACCAATCCCATATTATTTATGTAGGTAGTGCTCAGTTTTTGGACCAGAGGGGGAAGGCATCGGGAAGTTTTTTCTTCATAAGATGAAATACAGTATTTTAAGCACAACTTTTTAAAATAACCTTACTCAGTGCTTCAAATTCATTTTAAAATAAACGCTCAAGTTTCACAAAACAACTCCAGGAGTGTCAGGAAAGCTGGTGAAGCAACGCTAACGCAGCAGAACAACATTCAAAACCCTCAGACATCATTATTATTATTATATTTCAGTCCCATGTACATGTACCTTGAATGGGTAAATTGAATGGAAGGGAATAATCTGATATTTACTGACATGCACAGACCAAAGGATGCTCTATTAGGCAAGTAATTGAGTTATTTGGAGTAAAACTGGTTATAGTTACAGGCAGCCTCAGTTTACAAACAAACGAAAAAAAAAAAAAACCACCTAAAAATACCCCAGAAACCTCCCCTGAAAAAGTGGGACACGGGGGAAAAAGTTGGGCCATGCTTTCCCTCCAGCGGTTTATCTTCATACTGCCCCTTCGAAATACCGGCGATTGCACAGAATTTGGCCCAGAGGGAATCATCAACTTCATAAAAAATAAAATAAAATTCTGAGCTGCTGATTTTAGCGTAGCAGAAAACTTTTCGGACAAGATAGCAGGGCACCTCCTAACACGCGTGGTATGAGTTACCTTGGACTAAGACACCCCAGAAGCCGCTTCAGGGCTGCTGTCCCCGCCAAGGGGGACAGGATCAGCCCCTGGGCGTCCATATGGGAATGAAGTTATTCACGTATCATACGTTTTTTCGTAAGTCCTAGTCTGCATCCTTCAATATTTCGGGAGTGAATATGCTGCAGACAGAAAGAGTTTTTCCATCCATGTTTTATGCTGAAAAGCAGCTTTTCAGTAGGTCAGCCCACAGATGAGGATGGGTGGGAAGGGAAAATTTAAGTCAAAAACTTCTCAGATTTTAGGACCAATTGCAGAACTATTCTAATATAATAAAGAGAATAAAAAATGACCAGTACCAAAGACACAGACAGGAATCCTCAACCCCCTTTGCAATTGGGGCCAATTTAAGGTCTCGTCTAGCTCTATAAAATAAGAGTATGGCCACTTACTCTGCGATATGCAGACAAGTTTCTCTAAACTGAAATGTATTTAAATCATAGTTCATCTCTTTGGATGTTTCTATGCAACACAGAGAGCATTAGGGGAGCTTAATGGAATCCAAATTTTTCTCCGGAATTTGCTGATAATCTTTTTTGAAACTAAAAAACAAAACAAAACAAAACCCCCACCAAACCCAAAAAACTCCTGACCACGACGCAAGTACTTCCAGCATGAAAACAGATACTAAATCATTGCAGAATTACTTAGATCATTTCACATTAATGATGTAACATGGGTGCGCAAAAGAAGACCTAAAGGACAGGGCTGGGAAGCGAGGGAAGGAGGGAGATGGAGAGGTGGAAGGATTGCATTAAAAGGCCTCTGGAGTGTATACCTCTGCATCTTTTAAAGATCATATACCTGAAGTGAATATCACCAAAATAAAATAAAGGAGGGGGGAATTAAAATTCAGATGCTGCCTTTTTTTCCTGTTTTGTTTTAAAAGGGCGGGGGGGGGAAATAAAAAAAAATAAAAATCACGCGCCTCAAACAACCAAGGACTTGACAAGGCCACAATGAAATTTGCGGATATGTCTGTACAAATCCCCAGACTGCGTGAACCGTCTCTCGCACCACTTGCACCCGTGGGGTTTCTCCCTGGTGTGCACCACCGCGTGGCGGCTGAGGTTGTGGGAATACTGGAAGCTCTTTCCGCACTGGCCGCAGGTGTAGGGCTTCTCCCCCGAGTGAGTCCTCTCGTGCCTCTTTAACGTGTACATGCAAGAAAAAGTCTTTCCGCAGAGGGTGCTTTTTTTACCGCACCCGTCGGGGCACTGGGGGGCCGGGGAGCCGTCCTTGTCGCGAAAGTGAGAGCTCAGGTGCAGCTGAAGGATGTGCGGGCTCGGGAACACCTTGCTACAGAGGGGGCAAATGCAGATATGCCCGGGAGGCACGAGGACGCCCGAGGAGGAGATGTCCGACGAATCCATGTCGTCCTCGCTCTCGTCTCGCTCTTGATCTATATCCTCCTCTCGGGCATGAGAGCTGCCATTCCCCGCAAACATGTGTCCTAACCCTGTCACTAGGCTTTTGGCTGAATTCCCAAAATGCTGACTCTCCGGACTCCTGGCTTCGCCGTCCTCCTGATCTGACAGCAAGTCTTGTTCATCTTTAACAAGTGGCTCGGTACCCTGCTGCTGGCTGTCGGAAGCCAGCTGTCCAAAGACATAGGAGGGGTGTAAGGAATCTCTCCCCGGCACGGGCTTGAAAGACAAATCCAGCGCGCAGTCCACATCACTCGAAGCCAGGGGATGGTTAACAGACCTTTGGGACAAAGGTCCTGTGGAACTATTGACATTAGCCTTTGTTTTTCCAGCTGCTGCGGCGCACGGTTCTGCCTCTGTCGGCACAGAGCTGACACTTATATGATCAGAGGACCAGGCGGGGTGACTGCTGACCTTTTCTTTGCCTGCCGCTCTCTCGTATTCTGCAACGCTGAATTTTTGTTTGTTTCCTGGGTCAAACTCGTGGACCAGGGGCACTCCGGCATCTAGAAAATGCTCCGCTTTCTCCAAACTAGCCGCCTCATCATTAATCTTCTCTTCCGAACATAATTCTTTATCTTTCAACTTGCCCTTGCAGACTTTCACAATGTCATACATGTGAAGGTAGCTAGCCGCAGCCAGCACATCTTCAACCGGGAGACTGTTGAATTCCAGCTTTCCCTCGTACATGAATTCGAGCAGCAGGCTGAAGGCAGGGGCTGTGACAATGTCACTGTTCAGATGCACAATATCCCTTTTGTCTAACTGGTCCCTGTAGAAAAGATGGAAGTACATACTGCAAGAGGCAAGAACGGCTCTGTGAGCTCTGAATTGAGCTTCTCCAACTAAAACAGTACAGTCACACAGGAAGCCCTGGTGACGCTGCTGACTCAGACACTGCAGCAACTGGCGGCTATGGTCTGGAAACTCCATTCTTCCTTCATAACCTGTTCAAAACAGGAAAAACTTGAATGCTACTGTAAACTAAAGCCTCCTAGCAGCTGTAACAAACAGATCGGCTTTTTGGTAACACAAGCCAAAGAAACAGCCTTGGAGATAACGTTTACTGTTAATTGTCTGTAATAGTTTTATTGGGGGGGGGGGGGCGGGGGGGGAGGAAAAAAC
>NW_009196318.1:0-2073 GCF_000690835.1 Fulmarus glacialis | reverse complement strand
TTAGGTTTGAGTTAGGGTTGGGGTTTGGTTTGGGATTGGTGTTGCATTTGGGGTGGGGTTTGAGGTTTAAGTAGAGGGTTGGGATTAAGGTCGGGCTTTGGGTTGGGCTTGGGAATGGGGTTTGAGATGGGGTGAAGGTTGGGATTGAGTTTGGGGTTTGGGTCAAGGCTAGGCTTAAGGTTGGGGTTGGAGTTGAAGCTGAACTTGGGTTTTCTGGTTGGGTATCGAGTGCGGGATTGGGTTTGGGTTGAGACTGGATCTGGGCTGGGCTTGGGGTTGGTGTTAGAGGTTGGGTTCATCTTGAGGTTACAAGTGGGGGTTAGCGTTGGAGGTTGAGGTTGGGGTTGGTTTTGTTTTGAGCTGAATGTCCTTGGGGGCTTGAGGTGGGGGTTGGGGTTGGGGTTGAAGCTGGATTTGGGGTTGGGCTCGGGGTTGAGGTTGGCATTGGACTTGAGGTTAAAATTGGGGTTTGGGTTAGGGTTGGGGTGGGGTTGAGGTTGGCATTGGGGCTGAGGCTGGGGTTGAGGTTGGGATTGGGGTTGAGGTTGGGATTGGGATTGGGGTTGAGGTTGGGATTGGGGTTGAGGTTGGGATTGGGGTCAAGGTTGGGATTGGGGTTGAGGATGGGGTTTGGGGTTGAGGTTGGAGTTGACCTTTGTATTTGGGTCTGGTTTGGGGTGAACATCGGGGCTCTGCCAGCACCGCTGCCACCCCTCCCGAGGCTCAGCCCCTCTTCGGGCGCTTCCCCCCCACATCGAGCACCCCATAACTCACCCCTGTCCCCTCACAGGTTGACGGTCTATTGGTCAACCTACCCCACACCCTACCCGAGGACAAGATCTCCATCACCCGCCGGGGCTGGGGCACCTTCTTGCGCACCGACTTCCACTTGACCATCTCCTTTGATGGGCAGAGCTACTTGGCTGTCACCGTCCCCAGCACCTACGCTGGGGCTCTGTGTGGCCTCTGTGGCAATTTCGATGGTGACCCCCACAACGACGTCCCCACGGTGGTGACAACGACGGTGCCGGGTTGCAGCAAGCCGGCGCCACGCCAATGCTCCAGCCGTGCCATCATCGGCCGCAAGCAGCGGGCCAATGGGGAGGAGTGTGGGCTCATCCTGTCGTCCGAGGGACCATTCCGGTCTTGTCACCCCCGAGTTGACCCCGAGAGCTATTTCCAGGCTTGCATCACCGATTACTGCGTCTTCCGAGGGCACAAGGCCATCGTCTGCCAGGCGGTGACGGGCTACGCCGCTGCGTGTCAGGAGGCTGGGGTTGTCCTCGAGCCCTGGCGCTCCAAGACTTTCTGCGGTAGGTGGCCTCAGGGGTTTGCCAAGACAGTGGGAGGAGGAGAATCCCTGGATTTGGATCTCCGTCCAAGCTAGTCGGAGTAGGAAAATCTTTGGATAGCGGTTTCCACCGGCGATGGTGTCGAGAGGGAGACGGGAGCATCCTCAGAGGAGGAAAATCCCAGATTGGGATCTCTAGCTGAGCTAGTTGGAGGAGGAAAATCCTTGGATAGGCGTCTCCATCCAAGTTGGGGTCAAAAGGGAGATGGGAGCATCCTCGGAGGAGGAAAATTCTTGGATCGAGATGTCTGTCCAGTCTGGGGTCAAGAGGGAGATGGGAGGATCCTCAGAGGTGGAAAATCCTGGAGAGGGATCTCCCTCCAACCTAGTTGGAGTAGAAGAATCCTTGGATGGGGATCTCCATCCAAGTTGGGGTCAAAAGGGAGATGGGAACATCCTCAGAGCAGGAAAATCCCGAACGGGGATCTCCATCTGAGGTCATCACGGTGCAAAAATCCCCGGATTGGGATTTTCATCTGGTTTGGGCTCAAGAAGGAGGTGGGAAGATCCATGGAGGAGGAAAAACCAAATAGAAACCTTCATCCTCAAAAAAAACCCCTATAACCCGCAAAGTTGGGTAGTTTTAGGGACAACACCGTAGTCCCACGCCCCGTGCCCTTCCCAGACCCCAAATCCCCCTTTTTTCACCCCAAACCACTGACTCTTTCCTCCTCGTGCCCCGCCCCCAGCACCCGCCTGCCCCCCGCACTCCCACTACGAGC
>NW_009196317.1:0-13800 GCF_000690835.1 Fulmarus glacialis | reverse complement strand
TTTTTCTTTATTTCAAAGTATCTGAAGTATCATATTATTATCTCCCGGCCTCCCTGGCAGCAGCCAGCCCAAGCAGCCCCTGTTTACAAAAGAGCAGGGAAGGGCGGCAAAGCTTTATTTAGTGCAGAAAACCCTGCCGGACGGCGAGAACAGCCTGTTCGGTAGAAAAGCCCCTCCATTCCTCAAAGGACTCCCGTGGGAAGGGCATCTCGTCCCACCTACCTCTGGGCCGGCACGCGGCACCTCGGGGAGTGGTGGAAACCCGAAGGCAGCCGGTGCCATGGGGGAACGGATTTTTTGGGTTTCCTTCGTCCATCTTCTCATCTCCTGCAGCGAAAACACCAAACAATGTCCCCTGCAGCGATTTCCGCAGGAATCCTGCTAATGTCATCTGCTCGGGCACGAGTCATTGTTAAGGGAAGAGTCTTATTTACCAGCTGCATTTTTTTAATTTCCCTTCAAGTTTTGCTTCCGCCTATTAAAGCTGGGAAATGACGCAATGCATCCGAGAGCCGGGGCCGGCGGTGATCTCATTCGCACCTTCGTCCTCAGCGTAAAACCCACAGCCGCGGTCCAAGCCCCCGCCCGCAGTCTGTCAGGCTGCGCCGCGCCGGGATGCTCCGAGCATCCCCGGGATGCAGCACTCTCGGCATCGTGAGAAGCAAGAGCCGGCTTTGCCACCCATCCCTTTCTGGAAAAGCCGTGGGGTTTGTTTTTTTTTTTTTTTGCTCGCTACTTTGCATTTTTCCGGCTCGCACGTTGAGTTTTCCCACGTGAAAGGCATGGCTCCCACGCTGCTGCCTCGCTGCGGGACCTTTTACGGTCTGATTTCGGCACGTAAACTTTGATAATAATAATAAAAAAAAGGCATAAAAGTACAGAGATTGTGCAAAATAGGAATTAGGTTTTGGGAAAAGAGCATGGGATCGGAGACGGAAAAGACGTTGGTTTGGCTGCTGGTTTTGGCTGCTCTTTGGGCAATGTTTTTGTTCTGTGTTGCGAGACATGAAAAGTGAGTAAGAACAAGCATACACAGAAAAAACTGAATAAAAATAGAGCGTTTTCCTTTTCCGGCCAGAAATACAATTAAAAATCCGTACCCGCATTTCCCCAGTGGTCCCCAGCACCCGAGGACCGTCCCTCACGCCACGACGATGCGGGATGCTGCTGGGGAATGCTCAAGCCGGACACCGATGTGTTCGCAGCCATGAAAGAAGAGCAGAGTTTGGTGCAAAGGGCTTGTTTGCCCTATGATATGATTTTATCCAGCTCCCTTAGCGGTATCTCCATGCTGCAGGTACCGCACATTTTTTTTTTTTCCAAGTTTTTTCAGGTTTTACATCATCACATCCAGCCACGCAGAGCCGTTCTCAGCCCCAAGCCAGCAAATCCCTTTGAATTCAGACTCCAACTTTGCACGCCAAGAAGTTTGTCTGTCCAACCCCATCCACTCATCTAATTTTATCCAGCTCCCTTAGCGGTATCTCCATGCTGCAGGTACCGCACATTTTTTTTTTTTCCAAGTTTTTTCAGGTTTTACATCATCACATCCAGCCACGCAGAGCCGTTCTCAGCCCCAAGCCAGCAAATCCCTTTGAATTCAGACTCCAACTTTGCACGCCAAGAAGTTTGTCTGTCCAACCCCATCCACTCATCTAATAAAAGACACCTCCATCCTTAGAAACCTTCCTTGCCCCTTCCCTCCCCATCATTTTGAAACCACAATATTTTAACTCTTTCATGGCTCGACATCTCCCCACACTACCCAAGCACCTCCCGGCCGAGCCGGCAGCTCCGGCGCTGGTGGGATTCATCCCAAAAAGGTCAGATTTCTGCTTGGGTTGAGATTTTGAGTTCTGATGTTATTTTTGTGGGTCGAGGGGAGAGTTTGGAGATATTCGCTTCCTGCCTGCTCGGTTGCTCAGCATTCCTCTGCGCTTAACCCTTTGCCAAGCATCTCCCTACGGATGAGAAAAGCCCCTTCGGGAAAGCATGTACCGCCCCGGGAGGCTGCAAACCCTTTTTGGGATGCGCTTGAGAAGTTCTTCAGTCGGGTCCCCTCTTAGTGGAAAAAAAAAATCTGCCTTTGGAAATCCTTGGCTTAAAATCGATAGGAATCCTCGACTTAAAATCGATAGCAATCCGTGGCTTAAAATCAATAGCAATCCTCGACTTAAAATCAATAGCAATCCATGGCTTAAAATTGATAGGAATCCTTGGCTTAAAATCGATAGCAAACCTTGGCTTAAAATCGATAGCAATCCTTGGCTTAAAATCGATAGCACAAGGATGAGAAAAATATTGACTGCCGCTGCTTTCCCCGGCTGGTTGCCCCGCGGATGCCCGCACCCGTCCCACCGCAGCCGGAGGTTTTCCATCCCCGCCGGCAGCCCGTGCTCCCCCTCGGTCTGGGCTCAGCACAGCTGTTTGCCATTAAACTCCCCTCGTCCCGCTGAAAAATTCGCTTCCGTTTTCTCATCTGCGAGAGGAAACTCCCGAGCCCACATCCCGCGGGGGCAGGCACCCACCGAGGCGGGGGGGGCCGACGCAGCCCCCGGGTCTGTGGAGGGGGGGAGCATCGTCCTCCAGGCATTTTGCTGAAATAGAGGGCTGGGAAAAGATTTTTAAGATGGGGAGAATGTGCCTGGAGGGATGGTGGATAAAGACAAGGCGAGAGCATGGTCTGCGCCTCCTCCCAAGGTTGTCCCATGTCCAACCATGGGAAGGGCAAGGTTGTCCCATGGGAAGGGTTCTCTTTCCAGGTGAATCTTCCTAGTTATGAAGTTCTTCTCGTCATATCTCAAAACACAGCTCCTCTCCGACTTTCTAAGACTCCTCTTGCTCTTTCTCAGTTTGCTAGCATCCATCTGCTGCACCACGTCCAAGAGCCCCCAGAACACACCATCACCCATCACGCTCAAGAGACCGGTTGAGAGAGGAAACCGGTTTGGTGAACGCCTGTTTTTTCCCCACAAAAACTGATTTTTATTGCTGCGTAAGCAATAAAGTCACAGGGATCTCAGCACCCACCGGCAGCAAACCCACGGTAGTGAGCAGCCCCCACCACGCGCTGCTCAGGAACCGATTTTACACCAGCTTGGTCACACCTGATTTATCTCCTGCTCCTTCTATTCCCCTTTTGCTTCACACCCCAGTTAACACCAGTTTCCACCAGCATCGCGTCATCTCCTTGGAGAAAGCTTTCTGTACTGGTATCAGCGTTTCCTCCCAAAGCAGAAAAGCCAGTTTTTATTTTCCTCCCCATTTCTCTTCCAAGAAATGTTTTCCTATTTTGTTTTTAGAGAAGAGAGGAAAATAAGGTCCTGGTATCGATATGTACCAAGGACCGTAAACACCGAATGGGGCTCCTAAAGCATCCCAACCTGGGGTATTTCTATCCACTACAAAATAAAGTAAGCCCGTGACTGTTCGCATTTCTTCTTACTGATGGAGAAACTGAGGCATGGGAAGGTGAAATGAAGCCCAGAAAAAAAATCCCCCAAGATTTTAAGGGAAGTCGGGAACTGAATCTGGCCCCCAGTCGTCGTTTCTGCCTTTGCCTCTTAATCGCCGCCTTCTCTAGAAGAAGGATTTGCTATTAATAACTCCTGTTATTCTCCGTTGTAACATAACCAAAACCATCCTCCCTCTATTTACGAGCTCATCCAGCGGCACTAACCCTCCCTGGGGAATAACTTCCCAAGATTTGCAACTCAGTCATCGGGAAAGCCTTTGCGAAGGGAAAATCTTCCATTGCCGGAGCGGTGTCACGGGCATCGTGCATCTCCCAGCCCATACAGGACGACCTCCAGCCCAGCCCGACATCGCACCGCTTGGCAAATCGCAGAAAAACTTGTCTTTTCTCCGAGCGCGGAGGCTGCTCGGTCCAGCCCTCGCAAGAGTCATTTCCTGCCTCCGCTGGGACGTCTCAAGAAATTCCCGAGCAGCAGCTCCGAGCCACACCGGCGGACGACACCCAAACGTAGGATGACGAACTTTTTAATTGCAGCACTCTTGGTTCTTCATTTTTTACTGGGTAAATATGTTTCTCTGGTTTTCTGGCTTGCAATTTAATTTAAATGCTGCTAAGCGCTGGGCTCGAATTATTTCTATGCTGCATGGCATTCGGGGTGGGGTCTTGGAGGCTGAAAGGTCTTGGGGTGTTCGCATGGAGATGGGGGGTCAGTAGCAAAAAAAAACAGCGGAAACCATGATGCAATTACTAAAAGTTACAGTAAAGTGTGTGCTTGGAGAATATAGTGCATGCTTGCAGAATATAGGGCATGCTTGCAGAATAGAGTCTGATAATTAATGTTTTCCATATTGCATTCAAAATAATTTGCAATATACAGCTGGGAGCTATTAAGAGAGACAGATACAGGCAAGAGAAAAGAAAAAAAACCAAGCAGGATTTCCTGAAGTATTAGGTGGGCACTTAGGAGATGCGGGGAGACGACGTCAGGGGCAACTGAGGGAGGAAAACCACGGCACTGGCAGCGCCCGGGAGGGACGAGCGGCAGCTCGGGGCAGGAACCTGAAGCTAATTAGGGACGAACACATGTGCAATGAAGTAACGTTTCTGGGAACGTGAGATAGCGGGCAGCACCGGCCGAGGGGCAGATAACTGGAAACCAGCAGCTGTCTGCGGCTCTGCCGTGCCTGCCGGCAAAGAGCCTTCCTCCCTCTCCACCGCGCCGGAGGAACGAAGCCAAACGCGAAACATCACGCGAGGGGTTAAAAGCGGCCGCCGAGGGGGGTTTCCAGATGGAAGCTCTTTGCGGCAATACAACTCCTCTATTATTCTTAGCATGGCTCCAGTGTAAATACAACAGCCAACTTGGAATAACTTTCTCAGAAAGCTTCGTGCGTGGGATAATGTGCCCCGAGAGCTGGAGTTTACAGCGCCGGAGCCAAAAAGGACAGAGTATTTTCGAAGAGCGAGCGTGGGAAGTCGCGTGGGGTGGAAGGGTGCACGCGATGCCACGCAGCTCCCAATTTTGGTCCGAGTTTCCCCGAAAGCTCGGGATGGGGATAGGATGGGTCGAGGCGTTTTACACAGCAAGGCTGAGGGATGGATGAGGCTGTGCTGTACCACGACCCGCGGACCCCAGGGCTTTGATGCCTGCGCAGAAATCTTTAGGCTGGGTCACTCTTTTCAGATAATTTCCTAATGGTGAGAGTTTTTGGATGGGGGCTTCTCGCTCAGCCAGCTGCCGGCGCTGAGAAACTCGGGGCTATGTTAGGAAATGGTGGAAAGTTTTACAAAAGGGGTACCTGGAGCTACGGCTGGCCCTGGGAATGACTAACGGCATCATTAAAGTTATTAGTAGTATAACTTATAATATTAAAATATTATCTTTATAGATGAGTATATATGAGTATTAAAATATAATATTACATTATTGTATGAGTATCTTATTATATTATTGTATGTATGCGAGTATATGAGTATGCAAGTATGATAACATTAATATTCCCAATTGGTCTGCTTTTAAGACCCCAAAAAAAGAAAAACACATTCAACCTTGTATTGGAAAAGGGAAATGAGTGACTTGATACAACTTTGACAACGCCATACGATTCAGAAATCTATTTATAGTGACCCAACCCTAAGGAAATGCAAGGCTCCCTTCTGAGCCTTCAGCAATTTCATAGCAAAAGGCATATGAGGAATAAAGCAGCCGGGCCGGCGGCTGAGGAGCGGCTCAAAATGCACAAAGCAGAGCTTTGAGATCCACCCCAAAATAAATTTGGGGTTCGGGGTGCAGGAACGTGACTGCAGGGCTGCAACCCCATTACTGCATCTCCCTCTCCTGGCACATCTGCACCCAAAATAAAGCAAAAAAACCCACCTGGGACGAGCTCTGGTCCGCTCTGCAACACGATACCTTTTGTTGTGAAGTCTCTGATTTAATTACGGGCCAGATTGCGAATCCATTACTCCCTCCAGGGAATAGGTTTTTCACAAAGCGCCAATAAATCAATGAAACTATTCATGTGAAACCGTATCCAGCCAGCTCGACACAAATCTCTGCTTACGGTGCCGGACGATGAACTGTTCATTTTTTGTTTGTTTTTAGGGGATGCTGAGATAGGAGGAGAAGAGGAGATATCAGAGTTTTTATATGACTACGCATCTCGTTTCGGTGAGAAATCCTTGCTTTTTTTGGATCATTTTATGCAAGCTGCGTGAGCAAGTTGCAATAATTGGGGTTGGAAAGGATGCTGGGAGGTCTCCATCCAGCCTCCGCCAGGCAGGGAGATCAGGCTTTGCCCATAAAAACCAACGCAAAGGCACCGAGAAGCCACTGAACCGAGTCCTCTGCAATTACAAATAACCCCCAGGGGACACTGAGCCCATCCCACCTCCCTGTGCTGTGACCAGCACAGACCTCAGCCCCCTCAATCTTTAATTTCAGCTAAAAGCTCAAGGTTGCCATGCACGGCAGAAGAAAACGAAGGCGCTGCCGTGGCCCGAGGTCCTCACGGCATTGGAGCTTTGCAGAAATACCCGTAGGAAAATGGACATGAGGTTCGGGGAGACGCTGCTTAGATGAATTAAGAGGGTTTGCCGAATCACGGCTGCGTGGGAATTTGAGTGGCTGGTTATAGCCACTGCAGGTGCTCAGGCAGGACACGTGAGCAAAGCAGCAGCAGTTTATCTACCTGAATTATTCGGATTAATTTGAATTACATTGACTATTCAGAGGGGAAAAGACGTGCAATAATAATGTCACGATATAAGGGTGGGACTCATCTCACCTAATGCTGGATGATGTGCACAGAGCACAGCTGCCCCTGACCTCCTTTAGTGTCAATAGAGGAGAAACTGGTGCCCAGTCTCTCCACCGACTTTAAAAGGAGCCTTTGGAGACCCTCTCAGATTAAAACACTTATGTCTGAACCACATCGGGAACCTCCGATACAAATGTGAATAACCTGTAGGAAATACATGCCCTAACACCGAATGGGTCTGACCACTATAAATTAAGGGATGCTTTGGTGTAAAACATAAAATAAGATTAAAAGCAGAGTTAAAAGACTTTTTCTGGAGCTGTTCTGCCCCAGTGGTTCTCATTACCATCTGAAATAAAGCTAAAAAGGTTATTGAGATAGACTAAGAGCCGAGATAACCCCAGTAGCTGCTCCCGGGCAGAGATTCGCTTTGATTTCTGCAGCAATAACAGAATCCTGCACCCCCCCAGCACCCTGCCATCGCTGCTCACAAGCAAACTCAGCCCCCAACCCAGGCAGCCTCTAAAATTAAGTTTCCAACCTACGGAATTGATGCTCAGTGCTATCGGTGGTATTATTTTAATGGCTTGAGTGGGTCAGATGCCTGCCTGGTTATACTAAATATTAATACAGACTCATCAGGACAATACTTTTGTTCCAGGAGATTACTTATATGCAACAGTAGAATATTACTCCGAGAACACCACGTTAATACCCACCATATATTCATATGAGGTGAGTCGGACATTCTCTTCGTATTTCCGAAAAAAGGGGGCCTTCCTTGCTGAAACCACTGTCGCAAGAAGAAATAAATGGATTAAAAATGTTCATTTTTCAATCCCTAAACAATTCAAATTAATTTGGGCAAAGAGCATCCATGCAATAGCTGTGATTAGTTTGCCATGGACTTATTTTGCAAGTTTGCACAGAAGAAGGTCAGAGAAGGGGAAATTCCCAGTTTTCCTAATTAAATAATATCAAAGCTGTCCCAAAGAGGGATCTCTCTGGATACAAGTCAACCCTATGTTGTGACATCATAGGTTATTGCTTTTCCTATCCATCCACCCAAGCACCATCAGGGCTTTGGGGAAGGGATTTCTAAAAGAGGATGCCACCCCCCAGATTTCAGCGATAGCTTCCCTTCGCTCAGCGACAGATAAGGATGCTCCAGGGCAACGGTGCCATTTCTCCCCTAAGGAGCAATCCCTGGGGATAGTTAGGAAGGCAGAGGAGCTAGTCAGGGCATGAACCCTGCCATTGGCTTTTCGCGCATTAAATCAAGCGATTTTTGACCGACGTATTTTCGTTGACTTGCCAGGACCCTCAGGAGTCGGTGGGATCGCCCCTCCGGTGCCACCTCCCCCTCGTCATCTTCGTCAGCCTCCTGGGTTTCCTGCTATGACTCCCCGTGCTCCTCCTCAGAAGGTACTAAAGCCCCGTAGGATTTAAGCACACACTAAAAGCATGTCTTTAAGCCAGCAAAATTCCATTCTTTCCAAAGCAGCAGCAAGCAGCGCTTGCAGCAACTTTTCAAAAGAATTAAAAAATAATTAAACCTTTCAAGCATCCAGCTGCAACGCCAGGGACAACCCAAGAAGCTTTAATTGCTACTAATGACCTGAAGAGGCATTTTAGGGTATTTTTGCAAAGCAGACAGCCTTCAGTGGGAGCTTCAATGGTGTGAACACCATTTTGGTACCCTTGGCCCAAACTGGGTCTCAGCCCCAGGCACCTCCGCTGCTCAACCACCCAAATCCCCTTTTTTCCAGAGGTTGAAGCTCACCGACATCCCAGGTGCATGAAATCCCCGTCCCGCCACAAGCATGGCTTGAAACACAATAGGAGGACGTGGCAACCACTTCCTCACCTTTTCCCCTCGTTTCAGACGTGACGGCTTTGATGAAGAAAAGAACATCGTCGCCACGTTGGAAATTACATCCTCTAAACGAAGCGGCGGCCTCCGTTTTTAGTATAGTTGTGACTTTATGTACAAAGTTTTCAATAGATGGATGATGCCGTCCCGAGCCATAAAAGTTGTGCAAACACTGAAGAGCTTTGTAATGACTAGGTTCTTTCCTATTTCCTATTGTTCTGTTGTAAATATGAACTCCTGCCAATAAAATTACTAACAATCGGCGTTCGGTCTCTAGCATGAAGCCACCAACACCCTTTGGGAAAGCAGGAGAAACGCCAGCCCCATCCACCCCCGAGCTGGGCTAACCTGCTCCTCCTGCCCCAATTCCCACCCCATTTCTCCAGGAAAACCTCAGCACCTTGGGGACCAGATGCAGATTTTGCCACGTCCCGTCTTCCCAAACCACCGCGTTAAATGGGGCTGTTTGGGGACAAACCCTCCACGCCGGCAACCATCCACCACGAGGTTTGCGGTGGCCAGCGGGGCGGTTTCGTTTGCAGTTGCTTGGTAAACAATCAGTAAACACCAGCAGAACAGGAGGAACAAATGCAAGAAACTTGTGCAGTGCTTGTCCCATCAAAAGGATCTTTTTAAGCAGCTAAACCCAGAAACTATAAGCTAATAGCTAGCTAGAAAAAGCAGGCAGAAGTTTCCCACTTAGTTTTTTCCAGAATTGCTCTCAATACTATTTATTTTCTAAAAACACCAGCAACATCTACAGTGCAATGAGAAGTTGGACCAAAAAAAAAAAAGTCCCTCCAACCGATACAGCCCGCACCAGCTCCCCACGCAGAACAAACTGTGCCAGAAATGTTTTCTTTTTGTCAGGAAATCTGAGTTTATAAGGCTCCTTTTGGCCCAGCTGGGGGAAAAAAAAAAAGCAATCCCATACTCTGTGTCTACACTGCTTTTCTTTGGAGGAGTTTTGGGGAAGGAGGGGCAGCAAACCTGATCCAGGTGCACCCACGTGGTCTTGGAGCAAGTCAACGGAGGTTGAGTCAACCCAAAAGAAAGAGCTCATGGTGGTCACGTCCGCACGGCCCCCAAGTTTGCAGAGCTTCAAGCTCCCTCCAGCTCGCCCTCAAAACCCCAGGCAGGAATTCCCCAGTCCGCCGGAGCAGGTACAACCCAAACCCCCCCATCTCCTCTACATCCACAGAGCGGCGGTGCCATCACCAGCCAGTCCCACCATCCCTCGCCCCGGCTTGCGGGGTTATCCAGGCTCCCAACCTTGAAAAGTAGAGGTATTTTATTTCCTAGGGAAGCCAAGAGGCTCCGAAACAGGGCCCGGAGCTGCTGAAGGGAGCGAGACCCGAATGTGCTGCCAGCCAGTGCCACCTCCTGGCTCCTCGCTGCTATGAAAGTTGATAAAAAATGCTGAGCTTTGCCTAGGAGAGCTCCGGAAAATAATTTCTGAATACACGGCGCTGAGATTTTTAACCCTGCAATTAAGAAAAAAAATTAAGGGAAAATTAAATATGTGCATGGAGCTTATAACATGCTACGTTTATTATTAAAAAAATATTACTAAATAAGTAGTGGTATCAATACTCAACGGTGGTGTTCCTGACACCGAGGGACAGAAAACCACAAGCCCTTTGCAAAAGCACGAGACAAACCCAAACACACAGAGAAGTTAAATATGTGAAGACATATACAATAAACCCAGTTTATTGTAAAAACCCAGCTTAGTTTTATAGCTCACTTCAAGACCAGAAGAAAGGGCCAAAAACTATACTCAAGTTACAGCAGTGTTTAGGATAAGGTATGTCCTGACCTAATCACAACCAACGATGTATAGCTGGAAACAACCTCACTGCTTTCCCAAAGCAGGTATTATTCTCCAAAATCTCTTTAGTTTGTGAATGCTCTTTTTTCTTGCAACACTAAATGCACCTTCCCTCAAGGAGTAGGAAAAGCATCGGCTCCTGCATCGGGCTCTGCTCCAGCTGGACCATCCTCGGCCACCCCCAACGCCCCGGGTCCAACCCCGGGAGCTCCGACCGGGGGAAAATCCCAGGTTTTCCGTTATGGTACTTGCAGTTTTGCACATGATGCTAAGAGTGAGCAAACGCACTTGTATCAGTGAAAATATTAAGAGTTTAAGATGTGATTTTAATTCTTTTTCTTTGGAAAGGCATGCCTGCTTTTCCAATAGGAAAACCAAAATCTCACCCGGGGTCCTTTCCGACGCTAAAGCTGGGAGCTTTTCCTCAGTCCGCACCCGAAGCTGGGGGTGAAGCCATCCTCCCGCACCGCGTCCGGATGCTTTCACAAGTTCCCTTCCCAGATTTACCCCTTTTTTCACCGCTCGTGCAACGCCTGCCCGACCCCCGGCTCTGCAAACGGCTGCCCAGCTCTCCCTGCAAACCCCCACGGGATAAGCTGCTTTAACACAAAGAGGATTTCCCTCTGGTTTTGAAAACCTCTCCTAGTTATCTTCAGGCAAGATGCAAGCAGAAGGTCTCTCAAGGCCTCTGGTGTTTTCTAGAAGCACCTTATGAAACTCTTTGAGAAACAAATTGTGCTCCATCTGGTCTTAGCACGGCTCCCAGGATCCGGGTACAAGATCCCGGAGGGCTTTGCAAGCAAGTCCTGGAGCGGGCGTTGCTGCGACTCTGCTCACCCACAGTGGAGGGTAACTGTGGTTTTGGGATGCATTTAATGTGGGCCAGCCTTAGAAGGGGCATCCAGCCCCGGTGACCTCATGGATGGAGAAGAAAAAAAAAAAGGAGGGGGGAAAAAAGGGGCTGGGGGGGCTTTAGGGCTTGTTTCTCACTCCAGGCGTTGGCGATCTTGCTTTTTGCACAGCACTTGTACAGGAGCAACCACGGGGGGATTAACAGTGCCCTGGTTCCACCCCCAAAAACACCAGCGATACCTGCAAAAACACAATGACAGAAGAGCAGCTCGAAACTGCCCTCCGCGGGGCCAGCGAGGAGGTAACCGGCTCTGGGGTTTGCAACCCCCTTTTTTAGAGACCTGTTAAGATGAGGATGGCGTTTTGGGGAAGGAAACTTGACTTTGTGCAGTTTTACACAATTACTGATGAGGGCTGAGCCTGGTCTCCTGCATTTATTATTTATAAGTTATTCTCTTCGCTCAGTGCCCTGGTACGTCCATCAATACCAACCTTACATCAGACCTTAAAGCCCCTGAGAACAGGAACCGTTTCCATCAGCATCACACGGAGCAACTGGATCCAAAAAAAAAAAGCATCATTCTCCTTTTATTCCTCGCCTCTCCCATCTTCCTTCCATTTACTCTACTGCTCAGACCGCTTTTTCCCCTATGAAGAGCGCACGAGTGTGTTTTGGAGAAGGCTGCAAGGCTGCATTTAGCTGCAAACAGCCACACCAGAAAAAGGGACTCCAGTATTAAATCCTCCCCCAATGAACTTTTATTTCCAAATGTATATTTTTAAGCACTTCAGTATCAGCTGTCACAAATAAATTCCAATTTCAGACAAAGCGATGATCTGCCTTTAGTACCGCAAGCAGCGCTGCAATGGGTCTTGCCCTTCAGCAAAACCACCCCTTATTTCTCCTACATCAGTGGGTGACTTTGTATTCGAGACCCCCTAAAATAAAATACCTTCCAGACCAAATATGGCACCTAATTGGCAAGATTCAGTCTTTTTGAACCCAATTTTAACCCCTTCTCAAGTAACCAGAGAAACAGGCTGGCTGAACCCTCACTATTTGATTCTGAAACAGGAAATATTTTCTCCGCTCAGTTTACACAAAGCAGAATAGACCAGCAGAGATTCCTATGTTGGGTTTTTTTTTTTTTTTTGTTCTGCCACCAAGTTGCCAAAATGTCTCCGGCTATTTGTGTCTCAAAGTTAAAAGAATCAACATATAAATATTTGGAATTGCTTGTCTAGGAAGGACTAACACTTCCAGCCTGGCAAAGCACTCCTGCCTGTACTTAGCATTAAGGATGTTAGTGGCTTATGGGCATGATTCAGCGGCTGCAGCACGGCTGGAGATCAGCATCTTCCAGTAGCGAAGCTTTAAGTATACAAATATTACTTAATTTTAAATAGCAAAAAAGTTTTCCATGCTTCCAGATACATATAAACCGTATGTATCCACTCAAGATTAAAGAATTATGCTGTTACATAGCTGTTTGCTCGTGCATCTACCTTCCCCTATATATCCTGTATGTTTGCAAAGCTGCCTTCATGCATATTAACACAAAATAATGCAAATTAACAGCAACAACAGCAGCTTCTTCTCAGTCATGGGGGGCTGCGGGAAGCCCAGACCGAGATTTGGCCAGACCTGGCGGGACCCAGCAGGTCTTGCTTGCGGGTTTGCTTTGGCATAACGTCGTCCCCTGCACGTTTCCCTATTCGAGAAGTTTTTACATCCTTTATTTGTGGCTTTTTTTTTTTTTTACAATTTTAACTGCAAGGCTCGCACAGCTATCAGTGGGGAGACGCTTAATGGGGCATCAACAGCGGAAGGCCCAAAGCTGACAGTATCCAAACTTCAACTGGAGCATTCAGAGCCTTGCGGTGAGCTCTCCTGCAGCGACCGCACATGTGGAGGATGCACCAGAACAGGTCGGCCAGGAAGAGCAAAGCTGGAAAGCTCCTGTGTCCATGTCCTGCCTCGCCTTCAGAGCCTCCAGGAGAGGGTACAACCCCAGAGTGTGCAAACCTCGGCGCAACTGGGCATGCAAACCCCCCTGCGCAATCACCCGTGCAACACCCCAGACGCAAACCCCCACCTGCAGTCCCTCCATGCAAGCAGGCATGCAAAAATCCCACGTGCAGAAACTCGTCTGCAGTACTCACGCAACGAGACATAGAAAAACTCGTTGCAAACTCCCGCCATGCAACTGGGCGTGCAACACCCAGTGTGCAACTCTGCTTCCAGTCCTCCATGCAACCAGACGTGCAAAACTCCGTGCACAACCCCTCATGCAAGATCCCATGTGCAAACCCCCACCTGCACCATCCCCGTGCAACCAGGCATGCAAACCCCCACGTGCAAAACGGTGCCTGGAGCCTCATCTCCGTGCAAACAGTCGTGCAAACCGCCGCGAACAGCCCACCCCAGTGCAACGGGGCATGCGAACGCCCACCTGCAGCCCCCCCGCCACCGCACAACAGGGAACGCAACCTCCCCCCGTGGGAGCAG
>NW_009196316.1:1147-1600 GCF_000690835.1 Fulmarus glacialis | reverse complement strand
CCCATCCCTGAAATGCCGGTGGACTGGGCTGCAACGGGCTGCCAAAACCATCTAGGCGTGTTCGGAGCTGGATCCCTACCTCCCGGTAAAAAGAAGAGCTGGGAAGCAGCACCACCCCCATGCGCGGGAGACAGGGAAAGGCAAGGAGAAACCCAGCCAGAGCCAGAGCTCGGAGCATCCCCACCAACGCCAAGCCCTGTGGTCTAAACCAGAGCTGGAGGTGGGTTTCCCTACTCACAAAGACACCAGCCTGGGATTTGCTGCTCTCCCCAGCATGCCAAAGCTGCTCCCCAGCACATCCCGACGCCGAGGGATGGGTGACGGGGTGAGACGCAGGATAAGTGCCGACCCCGGGCTGCCCGCCCGGAGGGATAACTTCATCCCACATTGCACTTCCAGCAGAAAGGAGAAGTGCCCTCCCCAGGGCTCTGGTGCCCATCCTCGGGCCCTGGA
>NW_009196316.1:0-1045 GCF_000690835.1 Fulmarus glacialis | reverse complement strand
GACGCTCCTGTTTTCCCCGGCAACGTGAACGGTGGCACCCCTGCAGCCACGCCGGACCGCTCCACAGCCCAGCACATCCCCCAGGACGCTGCCAGGGGGCAGAAAGCCGAGCCCCAGCTGCAGCGAAGGTGGCAGCATCGGCATTTTTATTAAACCCACCGGTTTAATTACCAGCCCAGCGCCCTCCAGCACAGACACAGCCTCCCAGTCAGCCGACAGAGAAGCGAAGCGCGAGCATCCCTCCACCGACCCTCTTAACGAGCTGTTAAGCAATTACGATTAACCAGCAAGGAGTCAATACTGCAAACCCCCTTCCACTGCCGCAAAAACACCGCGCTGCCCGCGGCGCTGCCTGCTCCATGGCACCCGGGGGGAAGCCCAGGCGGTGGGTGCTCACATGGACCGGGTGACGGCCAAGTGACAGCAGATGTCATTGACGGGGTTGAGGAGGATGGGGCTTGTGACCGTCACGGGGATGCAGGCAGGGGGGCAGGATCAGTCCCCCGGACAGCCCTTCCCTGCCTGCTTCGGTCACTCTTGCCCGTTTAGCTGCCACTTCTACCCGCCGCTGCCGGAGACAAGGGTTTCGTTTCGGTCCCTGGGTCACTACCTCAAGGCACAGACGTCTCGCCGAGGGAATTAGAGGAGCGAGGGGATTTTTTTCCTGCCTCCCCCAAACCAAGTCATTCCACGCTGTTTACCCACTCTGTGACGTCCCCCTCAGCCGGCACAATAGAAATCGATGCCAAATCGCTCAGGGCTAGCGATGGAGTTTTTTTCTCAAGCTGACAGACACCCACCAGGAGAGGCAGCCCCGACATTTCAACTCTCAACTCAGGGTCCCGAATCCCTCCTGTGCGTCGACAGCACCCAGATCTCCCCCATTTCTCCCCAGCTCACACCTCACCGTGCACCCGTTGCCCTCCACTCCCCACCTCCTCCAGCATCGTTTCATTTTGCCCCAGCTCCAAAGCGTGCTGGAGCGGCTCCGGCCGGACCACACACCCGTCCCCCCGCCCTGCCCACTTCGATGGGGACGACATTC